>NW_021964143.1:365045-390045 GCF_902167405.1 Gadus morhua | reverse complement strand
TTCATACGTTCTAGAAGTCTGGGGTCAAAAGGTCCAAAAGGAGCCGGCACCACGCCGCTTATGAGATAACAAACAGTTAATGTGTATTTCTCTCTGAACTTTTTGTCTTCTCTCGTAACTACCGTGACCACCCCCGGAAAAACAAAAGTGTATCGAGGACAAACGGGGTCTCAGTCACAAACGGGGTCTCAACTGACATTACACATATCCTGACTCTTACAGTCCCCACCGTGAATCTGCTGTTACCCCACCTCTGCTGTTTTCTCTAAAATAAGACATTGGTAATACTAAGAACGTGATTCTGTTTGTTTATTTTTCTATTTATATTCACCATTTTTCTCATTTAAATTGAGTCATTTAATCTCTACAGAGTATGTCATCTTTCCACCCAGTCTCAGTAATAACTGACAGATCCTGACTTTTACGGTCCCCCCCGTGACCGTGCCCCTCCCCACCCCTGTTGTTTCTCTATTAGGAAATGCTGGCTTGGGGCGGTAAAGATTGTTTGAATGTGTCGGTCAAATGACTATTAACAATTGATTTAAGGAAAACAGACGCCTCTGCGATAGAAACGGTTTCGCCAGTGCCTGCAAATATACCAATATATTGGTATATTTGCTTATTGTGATGTCATTTCCTACATTATCTGAAAATGCTTAATTTTCCCTCAAATCTGTTATTATGTAGACCAATCATCAGTAAATTAATATATTATGACGCATGACGTTGAGCTACTGCAGGAAAAGGTGGTGCGTAAAACGTGCACTGCATGTCAAACATTCCGTAATGATATATGGGACGATTGCAATCACCAGACATGAGGATGAACAAATGTATAGCCACATAAGCAGCTACAAGAAAAAACAAACAAACAAATTAATAAATGAAGGAGTGAATGAATAAACAAGTAAATGTTTAAGATGGAGACAAAAGGGGGCCACTCTGCCCTTTTGTGGAATAGTTTGGACATGCCTACAGAATAAAAAACAAACGGCGCGCGCGTGTGTGTGCGTGTGTGTGTGTGTGTCCAACTGGAAAAACAAAGTGAAGGAACAGGAATCATTATTGTGTGTGAATATAATAGATTTGATATGTTGTATTGAGATGCATTTTACCTACTTTTCTTTCACATTCATAGACTACATCCTGACTTGCATAAATAAATAATATAATAATAAACGAAATAATAATAAACGGATGACGGTTAGGGGCCGCTTCTGCCATCTGGTGGCTGCTGAGGGGACCTCAACGGACGACACTTAGGTTTTGGCTGTGCAAAGCTGCTACAGACAGCAGCATATGTGATGCCCGACTGGATATCTCGGCGGGTGAAGGTCGCACGGACTCGGGCTTGGCACCGTTGGAAAGCTGCTCCCCCCTTTGGGGGGGGTGCGTCTGCCTCCCGTTTCTCTAGCACCTTGCTGTCAAAAGATATCCACCGAAAACGGTCTGCACCCCGGTGCACTTCGGTTAAAACCCCCTATCCTAACCCTAACCCTAACCCTAACCCTAACCCTAACATTCCGTAATGATATATGGGACGATTGCAATCACCAGACATGAGGATGAACAAATGTATAGCCACATAAGCAGCTACAAGAAAAAACAAACAAACAAATTAATAAATGAAGGAGTGAATGAATAAACAAGTAAATGTTTAAGATGGAGACAAAAGGGGGCCACTCTGCCCTTTTGTGGAATAGTTTGGACATGCCTACGGAATAAAAAACAAACGGCGCGCGCGCGCGTGTGTGTGTGTGTGTGTGTGTGTCCAACTGGAAAAACAAAGTGAAGGAACAGGAATCATTATTGTGTGTGAATATAATAGATTTGATATGTTGTATTGAGATGCATTTTACCTACTTTTCTTTCACATTCATAGACTACATCCTGACTTGCATAAATAAATAATATAATAATAAACGAAATAATAATAAACGGATATGACGGTTAGGGGCCGCTTCTGCCATCTGGTGGCTGCTGAGGGGACCTCAACGGACGACACTTAGGTTTTGGCTGTGCAAAGCTGCTACAGACAGCAGCATATGTGATGCCCGACTGGATATCTCGGCGGGTGAAGGTCGCACGGACTCGGGCTTGGCACCGTTGGAAAGCTGCTCCCCCCTTTGGGGGGGGTGCGTCTGCCTCCCGTTTCTCTAGCACCTTGCTGTCAAAAGATATCCACCGAAAACGGTCTGCACCCCGGTGCACTTCGGTTAAAACCCCCTATCCTAGGCAGCTTGGCTACAGCCAGCAGCATATGTGATGCCCGACTGGATATCTCGGCGGGTGAAGGTCGCACGGACTCGGGCTCGGCACCGTTGGAAAGCTGCTCCTCCCTTTGGGGGGGGTGCGTCTGCCTCCCGTTTCTCTAGCACCTTGCTGTCAAAAGATATCCACCAAAAACGGCCTAACCATAACCATAACCCTGACCCTAACCATAACCATAACCCTAACCCTCCCTAACCATAACCCTGACCCTAACCCCAAACTTACACTGCATATCTACAGACCTACACACCCTAACCGCCTGTAACTACACATATACAGTTGAATGATATCAAATAAATAATAATAAACAAACACGTGATGACGGTTAAGGGCCGTTTCTGCCATCTGGTGGCTGCTGAGGGGACCTCGACGGACCCCACTTTGTATTTCGCTGCTACAGCCAGCAGCATGTGTGGTGCCGCGGTAATGTCAATATATGAATATGGATAACAGTGGTGGCTGGTGATCAGAAAAATGTCGGATAAACAAAGACAAACAATGGATTCAAGCAAAACAGACGCCTCTGCGATAGAAACGGTTTCGCCAGTGCCTGCAAATATACCAATATATTGGTATATTTGCTTACCGTGATGTAATTTCCTGACAAATGACATGTTATTTTATTATCTACACGTTGAGCTGAGTCCAATGACACCAAGCGTGACACTCTAGCAAATTGTAACATGTGTTTGACATGGTACACCTATGGTCTACGACATGATCTCGGTGTGGCAAGAGGGCTAGCTTGATCTCATTGGAGTCAGCTCAACGTGTAGATGCTAAATAACATGTAATTTGTCAAAAATCTCCATCAGGAAGCAAATCTATAGCTGGTCATTATTGATAAAGGCCTCCAAAATCGACAGCTAATTACTACCCCGAAACATATTCAAATATGATCATGTGTGGCACTGTTGCAATCGCCTCGAAACGTAGATGTCAAAGGACACCTCGTTTGCACCGTTTCGCCACCGCCAAGATATTTTCATACGTTCTAGAAGTCTGGGGTCAAAAGGTCAAAAGGAGCCGGCACCACGCCGCTTATGAGATAACAAACAGTTAATGTGTATTTCTCTCTGAACTTTTTGTCTTCTCTCGTAACTACCGTGACCACCCCCGGAAAAACAAAAGTGTATCGGGGACAAACGGGGTCTCGGTCACAAACGGGGTCTCAACTGACGTTACACATATCCTGACTCTTACAGTCCCCACCGTGAATCTGCTGTTACCCCACCTCTGCTGTTTTCTCTAAAATAAGACATTGGTAATACTAAGAACGTGATTCTGTTTGTTTATTTTTCTATTTATATTCACCATTTTTCTCATTTAAATTGAGTCATTTAATCTCTACAGAGTATGTCGTCTTTCCACCCAGTCTCAGTAATAACTGACAGATCCTGACTTTTACGGTCCCCCCCCTGACCGTGCCCCTCCCCACCCCTGTTGTTTCTCTATTAGGAAATGCTGGCTTGGGGCGGTAAAGATTGTTTGAATGTGTCGGTCAAATGACTATTAACAATTGATTTAAGGAAAACAGACGCCTCTGCGATAGAAACGGTTTCGCCAGTGCCTGCAAATATACCAATATATTGGTATATTTGCTTATTGTGATGTCATTTCCTACATTATCTGAAAATGCTTAATTTTCCCTCAAATCTGTTATTATGTAGACCAATCATCAGTAAATTAATATATTATGACGCATGACGTTGAGCTACTGCAGGAAAAGGTGGTGCATAAAACGTGCACTGCATGTCAAACATTCCGTAATGATATATGGGACGATTGCAATCACCAGACATGAGGATGAACAAATGTATAGCCACATAAGCAGCTACAAGAAAAAACAAACAAACAAATTAATAAATGAAGGAGTGAATGAATAAACAAGTAAATGTTTAAGATGGAGACAAAAGGGGGCCACTCTGCCCTTTTGTGGAATAGTTTGGACATGCCTACGGAATAAAAAACAAACGGCGCGCGCGCGTGTGTGTGTGTGTGTGTGTGTGTCCAACTGGAAAAACAAAGTGAAGGAACAGGAATCATTATTGTGTGTGAATATAATAGATTTGATATGTTGTATTGAGATGCATTTTACCTACTTTTCTTTCACATTCATAGACTACATCCTGACTTGCATAAATAAATAATATAATAATAAACGAAATAATAATAAACGGATATGACGGTTAGGGGCCGCTTCTGCCATCTGGTGGCTGCTGAGGGGACCTCAACGGACGACACTTAGGTTTTGGCTGTGCAAAGCTGCTACAGACAGCAGCATATGTGATGCCCGACTGGATATCTCGGCGGGTGAAGGTCGCACGGACTCGGGCTTGGCACCGTTGGAAAGCTGCTCCCCCCTTTGGGGGGGGTGCGTCTGCCTCCCGTTTCTCTAGCACCTTGCTGTCAAAAGATATCCACCGAAAACGGTCTGCACCCCGGTGCACTTCGGTTAAAACCCCCTATCCTAGGCAGCTTGGCTACAGCCAGCAGCATATGTGATGCCCGACTGGATATCTCGGCGGGTGAAGGTCGCACGGACTCGGGCTCGGCACCGTTGGAAAGCTGCTCCTCCCTTTGGGGGGGGTGCGTCTGCCTCCCGTTTCTCTAGCACCTTGCTGTCAAAAGATATCCACCAAAAACGGCCTAACCATAACCATAACCCTGACCCTAACCATAACCAGAACCCTAACCCTCCCTAACCATAACCCTGACCCTAACCCCAAACTCACACTGCATATCTACAGACCTACACACCCTAACCGCCTGTAACTACACATATACAGTTGAATGATATCAAATAAATAATAATAAACAAACACGTGATGACGGTTAAGGGCCGTTTCTGCCATCTGGTGGCTGCTGAGGGGACCTCGACGGACCCCACTTTGTATTTCGCTGCTACAGCCAGCAGCACGTGTGGTGCCGCGGTAATGTCAATATATGAATATGGATAACAGTGGTGGCTGGTGATCAGAAAAATGTCGGATAAACAAAGACAAACAATGGATTCAAGCAAAACAGACGCCTCTGCGATAGAAACGGTTTCGCCAGTGCCTGCAAATATACCAATATATTGGTATATTTGCTTACCGTGATGTAATTTCCTGACAAATGACATGTTATTTTATTATCTACACGTTGAGCCGAGTCCAATGACACCAAGCGTGACACTCTAGCAAATTGTAACATGTGTTTGACATGGTACACCTATGGTCTACGACATGATCTCGGTGTGGCAAGAGGGCTAGCTTGATCTCATTGGAGTCAGCTCAACGTGTAGATGCTAAATAACATGTAATTTGTCAAAAATCTCCATCAGGAAGCAAATCTATAGCTGGTCATTATTGATAAAGGCCTCCAAAATCGACAGCTAATTACTACCCCGAAACATATTCAAATATGATCATGTGTGGCACTGTTGCAATCGCCTCGAAACGTAGATGTCAAAGGACACCTCGTTTGCACCGTTTCGCCACCGCCAAGATATTTTCATACGTTCTAGAAGTCTGGGGTCAAAAGGTCAAAAGGAGCCGGCACCACGCCGCTTATGAGATAACAAACAGTTAATGTGTATTTCTCTCTGAACTTTTTTTCTTCTCTCGTAACTACCGTGACCACCCCCGGAAAAACAAAAGTGTATCGGGGACAAACGGGGTCTCGGTCACAAACGGGGTCTCAACTGACGTTACACATATCCTGACTCTTACAGTCCCCACCGTGAATCTGCTGTTACCCCACCTCTGCTGTTTTCTCTAAAATAAGACATTGGTAATACTAAGAACGTGATTCTGTTTGTTTATTTTTCTATTTATATTCACCATTTTTCTCATTTAAATTGAGTCATTTAATCTCTACAGAGTATGTCGTCTTTCCACCCAGTCTCAGTAATAACTGACAGATCCTGACTTTTACGGTCCCCCCCCTGACCGTGCCCCTCCCCACCCCTGTTGTTTCTCTATTAGGAAATGCTGGCTTGGGGCGGTAAAGATTGTTTGAATGTGTCGGTCAAATGACTATTAACAATTGAGTTAAGGAAAACAGACGCCTCTGCGATAGAAACGGTTTCGCCAGTGCCTGCAAATATACCAATATATTGGTATATTTGCTTATTGCGATGTCATTTCCTACATTATCTGAAAATGCTTAATTTTCCCTCAAATCTGTTATTATGTAGACCAATCATCAGTAAATTAATATATTATGACGCATGACGTTGAGCTACTGCAGGAAAAGGTGGTGCGTAAAACGTGCACTGCATGTCAAACATTCCGTAATGATATATGGGACGATTGCAATCACCAGACATGAGGATGAACAAATGTATAGCCACATAAGCAGCTACAAGAAAAAACAAACAAACAAATTAATAAATGAAGGAGTGAATGAATAAACAAGTAAATGTTTAAGATGGAGACAAAAGGGGGCCACTCTGCCCTTTTGTGGAATAGTTTGGACATGCCTACGGAATAAAAAACAAACGGCGCGCGCGTGTGTGTGTGTGTGTGCGTGTGTGTCCAACTGGAAAAACAAAGTGAAGGAACAGGAATCATTATTGTGTGTGAATATAATAGATTTGATATGTTGTATTGAGATGCATTTTACCTACTTTTCTTTCACATTCATAGACTACATCCTGACTTGCATAAATAAATAATATAATAATAAACGAAATAATAATAAACGGATGACGGTTAGGGGCCGCTTCTGCCATCTGGTGGCTGCTGAGGGGACCTCAACGGACGACACTTAGGTTTTGGCTGTGCAAAGCTGCTACAGACAGCAGCATATGTGATGCCCGACTGGATATCTCGGCGGGTGAAGGTCGCACGGACTCGGGCTTGGCACCGTTGGAAAGCTGCTCCCCCCTTTGGGGGGGGTGCGTCTGCCTCCCGTTTCTCTAGCACCTTGCTGTCAAAAGATATCCACCGAAAACGGTCTGCACCCCGGTGCACTTCGGTTAAAACCCCCTATCCTAGGCAGCTTGGCTACAGCCAGCAGCATATGTGATGCCCGACTGGATATCTCGGCGGGTGAAGGTCGCACGGACTCGGGCTCGGCACCGTTGGAAAGCTGCTCCTCCCTTTGGGGGGGGTGCGTCTGCCTCCCGTTTCTCTAGCACCTTGCTGTCAAAAGATATCCACCAAAAACGGCCTAACCATAACCATAACCCTGACCCTAACCATAACCAGAACCCTAACCCTCCCTAACCATAACCCTGACCCTAACCCCAAACTCACACTGCATATCTACAGACCTACACACCCTAACCGCCTGTAACTACACATATACAGTTGAATGATATCAAATAAATAATAATAAACAAACACGTGATGACGGTTAAGGGCCGTTTCTGCCATCTGGTGGCTGCTGAGGGGACCTCGACGGACCCCACTTTGTATTTCGCTGCTACAGCCAGCAGCACGTGTGGTGCCGCGGTAATGTCAATATATGAATATGGATAACAGTGGTGGCTGGTGATCAGAAAAATGTCGGATAAACAAAGACAAACAATGGATTCAAGCAAAACAGACGCCTCTGCGATAGAAACGGTTTCGCCAGTGCCTGCAAATATACCAATATATTGGTATATTTGCTTACCGTGATGTAATTTCCTGACAAATGACATGTTATTTTATTATCTACACGTTGAGCCGAGTCCAATGACACCAAGCGTGACACTCTAGCAAATTGTAACATGTGTTTGACATGGTACACCTATGGTCTACGACATGATCTCGGTGTGGCAAGAGGGCTAGCTTGATCTCATTGGAGTCAGCTCAACGTGTAGATGCTAAATAACATGTAATTTGTCAAAAATCTCCATCAGGAAGCAAATCTATAGCTGGTCATTATTGATAAAGGCCTCCAAAATCGACAGCTAATTACTACCCCGAAACATATTCAAATATGATCATGTGTGGCACTGTTGCAATCGCCTCGAAACGTAGATGTCAAAGGACACCTCGTTTGCACCGTTTCGCCACCGCCAAGATATTTTCATACGTTCTAGAAGTCTGGGGTCAAAAGGTCAAAAGGAGCCGGCACCACGCCGCTTATGAGATAACAAACAGTTAATGTGTATTTCTCTCTGAACTTTTTGTCTTCTCTCGTAACTACCGTGACCACCCCCGGAAAAACAAAAGTGTATCGGGGACAAACGGGGTCTCGGTCACAAACGGGGTCTCAACTGACATTACACATATCCTGACTCCACCGTGAATCTGCTGTTACCCCACCTCTGCTGTTTTCTCTAAAATAAGACATTGGTAATACTAAGAACGTGATTCTGTTTGTTTATTTTTCTATTTATATTCACCATTTTTCTCATTTAAATTGAGTCATTTAATCTCTACAGAGTATGTCGTCTTTCCACCCAGTCTCAGTAATAACTGACAGATCCTGACTTTTACGGTCCCCCCCCTGACCGTGCCCCTCCCCACCCCTGTTGTTTCTCTATTAGGAAATGCTGGCTTGGGGCGGTAAAGATTGTTTGAATGTGTCGGTCAAATGACTATTAACAATTGATTTAAGGAAAACAGACGCCTCTGCGATAGAAACGGTTTCGCCAGTGCCTGCAAATATACCAATATATTGGTATATTTGCTTATTGCGATGTCATTTCCTACATTATCTGAAAATGCTTAATTTTCCCTCAAATCTGTTATTATGTAGACCAATCATCAGTAAATTAATATATTATGACGCATGACGTTGAGCTACTGCAGGAAAAGGTGGTGCGTAAAACGTGCACTGCATGTCAAACATTCCGTAATGATATATGGGACGATTGCAATCACCAGACATGAGGATGAACAAATGTATAGCCACATAAGCAGCTACAAGAAAAAACAAACAAACAAATTAATAAATGAAGGAGTGAATGAATAAACAAGTAAATGTTTAAGATGGAGACAAAAGGGGGCCACTCTGCCCTTTTGTGGAATAGTTTGGACATGCCTACGGAATAAAAAACAAACGGCGCGCGCGTGTGTGTGTGTGTGTGCGTGTGTGTCCAACTGGAAAAACAAAGTGAAGGAACAGGAATCATTATTGTGTGTGAATATAATAGATTTGATATGTTGTATTGAGATGCATTTTACCTACTTTTCTTTCACATTCATAGACTACATCCTGACTTGCATAAATAAATAATATAATAATAAACGAAATAATAATAAACGGATGACGGTTAGGGGCCGCTTCTGCCATCTGGTGGCTGCTGAGGGGACCTCAACGGACGACACTTAGGTTTTGGCTGTGCAAAGCTGCTACAGACAGCAGCATATGTGATGCCCGACTGGATATCTCGGCGGGTGAAGGTCGCACGGACTCGGGCTTGGCACCGTTGGAAAGCTGCTCCTCCCTTTGGGGGGGGTGCGTCTGCCTCCCGTTTCTCTAGCACCTTGCTGTCAAAAGATATCCACCGAAAACGGTCTGCACCCCGGTGCACTTCGGTTAAAACCCCCTATCCTAGGCAGCTTGGCTACAGCCAGCAGCATATGTGATGCCCGACTGGATATCTCGGCGGGTGAAGGTCGCACGGACTCGGGCTCGGCACCGTTGGAAAGCTGCTCCTCCCTTTGGGGGGGGTGCGTCTGCCTCCCGTTTCTCTAGCACCTTGCTGTCAAAAGATATCCACCAAAAACGGCCTAACCATAACCATAACCCTGACCCTAACCATAACCAGAACCCTAACCCTCCCTAACCATAACCCTGACCCTAACCCCAAACTCACACTGCATATCTACAGACCTACACACCCTAACCGCCTGTAACTACACATATACAGTTGAATGATATCAAATAAATAATAATAAACAAACACGTGATGACGGTTAAGGGCCGTTTCTGCCATCTGGTGGCTGCTGAGGGGACCTCGACGGACCCCACTTTGTATTTCGCTGCTACAGCCAGCAGCACGTGTGGTGCCGCGGTAATGTCAATATATGAATATGGATAACAGTGGTGGCTGGTGATCAGAAAAATGTCGGATAAACAAAGACAAACAATGGATTCAAGCAAAACAGACGCCTCTGCGATAGAAACGGTTTCGCCAGTGCCTGCAAATATACCAATATATTGGTATATTTGCTTACCGTGATGTAATTTCCTGACAAATGACATGTTATTTTATTATCTACACGTTGAGCCGAGTCCAATGACACCAAGCGTGACACTCTAGCAAATTGTAACATGTGTTTGACATGGTACACCTATGGTCTACGACATGATCTCGGTGTGGCAAGAGGGCTAGCTTGATCTCATTGGAGTCAGCTCAACGTGTAGATGCTAAATAACATGTAATTTGTCAAAAATCTCCATCAGGAAGCAAATCTATAGCTGGTCATTATTGATAAAGGCCTCCAAAATCGACAGCTAATTACTACCCCGAAACATATTCAAATATGATCATGTGTGGCACTGTTGCAATCGCCTCGAAACGTAGATGTCAAAGGACACCTCGTTTGCACCGTTTCGCCACCGCCAAGATATTTTCATACGTTCTAGAAGTCTGGGGTCAAAAGGTCAAAAGGAGCCGGCACCACGCCGCTTATGAGATAACAAACAGTTAATGTGTATTTCTCTCTGAACTTTTTGTCTTCTCTCGTAACTACCGTGACCACCCCCGGAAAAACAAAAGTGTATCGGGGACAAACGGGGTCTCGGTCACAAACGGGGTCTCAACTGACGTTACACATATCCTGACTCTTACAGTCCCCACCGTGAATCTGCTGTTACCCCACCTCTGCTGTTTTCTCTAAAATAAGACATTGGTAATACTAAGAACGTGATTCTGTTTGTTTATTTTTCTATTTATATTCACCATTTTTCTCATTTAAATTGAGTCATTTAATCTCTACAGAGTATGTCGTCTTTCCACCCAGTCTCAGTAATAACTGACAGATCCTGACTTTTACGGTCCCCCCCCTGACCGTGCCCCTCCCCACCCCTGTTGTTTCTCTATTAGGAAATGCTGGCTTGGGGCGGTAAAGATTGTTTGAATGTGTCGGTCAAATGACTATTAACAATTGATTTAAGGAAAACAGACGCCTCTGCGATAGAAACGGTTTCGCCAGTGCCTGCAAATATACCAATATATTGGTATATTTGCTTATTGCGATGTCATTTCCTACATTATCTGAAAATGCTTAATTTTCCCTCAAATCTGTTATTATGTAGACCAATCATCAGTAAATTAATATATTATGACGCATGACGTTGAGCTACTGCAGGAAAAGGTGGTGCGTAAAACGTGCACTGCATGTCAAACATTCCGTAATGATATATGGGACGATTGCAATCACCAGACATGAGGATGAACAAATGTATAGCCACATAAGCAGCTACAAGAAAAAACAAACAAACAAATTAATAAATGAAGGAGTGAATGAATAAACAAGTAAATGTTTAAGATGGAGACAAAAGGGGGCCACTCTGCCCTTTTGTGGAATAGTTTGGACATGCCTACGGAATAAAAAACAAACGGCGCGCGCGTGTGTGTGTGTGTGTGCGTGTGTGTCCAACTGGAAAAACAAAGTGAAGGAACAGGAATCATTATTGTGTGTGAATATAATAGATTTGATATGTTGTATTGAGATGCATTTTACCTACTTTTCTTTCACATTCATAGACTACATCCTGACTTGCATAAATAAATAATATAATAATAAACGAAATAATAATAAACGGATGACGGTTAGGGGCCGCTTCTGCCATCTGGTGGCTGCTGAGGGGACCTCAACGGACGACACTTAGGTTTTGGCTGTGCAAAGCTGCTACAGACAGCAGCATATGTGATGCCCGACTGGATATCTCGGCGGGTGAAGGTCGCACGGACTCGGGCTTGGCACCGTTGGAAAGCTGCTCCCCCCTTTGGGGGGGGTGCGTCTGCCTCCCGTTTCTCTAGCACCTTGCTGTCAAAAGATATCCACCGAAAACGGTCTGCACCCCGGTGCACTTCGGTTAAAACCCCCTATCCTAACCCCTAACCCTAACCCTAACCCTAACCCTAACCCTAACCCTAACCCTAACCCTAACTTATTTTTTCACTAACAAATTTTGTTGACTCCACACTTAGAAAAAAAAAAAAAAAAAATGAAAATGGGATTTTCTATACCAAAACAAGCCACCAGGTGGCCAAAATTTTGCACAAAGGTCGGCCTCATAAAATCCTACCACCCAACCCCAACCACGATCCCATGATCCACCCCCTTCCCCCGTGAGGTCGATTTTAAAAGTCGTCCAATGTTAAAACTTGGGGCTCCAAATTGCACCAAATTTCTAGGGGATGTAGAGGGGACCAAGGGCTACAACTGGCACTATTCAGAATTCCCATGATCCAATAAAAAAAAAAAACGCTTCACTTTTAAACTTAAAAATTGAAATTGCAGTACCCAAAAAAAACACCAGGGGCGCCACATTTTTTGAGCAAGTCCGCTGGGCCTAGACCTATCCGTGGGTGGTAAAAGAATTCCCATGATCCACTCGGTTCTCGAACTAGCCCAAAAAAACCGTTTTTCAAAAGTGGTAGATGGCTCTTAACCTAACCCTAACCCTAACCCTAACCCTAACCCTAACCCTAACCCTAACCCTAACCCTAACCCTAACCCTAACCCTAACCCTAACCCTAACCCTAACCCTAACCCTAACCCTAACCCTAACCCTAACCCAAAACACCAGGGGCGCCACATTTTTTGAGCAAGTCCGCTGGGCCTAGACCTATCCGTGGGTGGTAAAAGAATTCCCATGATCCACTCGGTTCTCGAACTAGCCCAAAAAAACCGTTTTTCAAAAGTGGTAGATGGCTCTTAACCTAACCCTAACCCTAACCCTAACCCTAACCCTAACCCTAACCCTAACCCTAACCCTAACCCTAACCCTAACCCTAACCCTAACCCTAACCCTAACCCTAACCCTAACCCTAACCCTAAAAACCGTTTTTCAAAAGTGGTAGATGGCTCTTAACCTAACCCTAACCCTAACCCTAACCCTAACCCTAACCCTAACCCTAACCCTAACCCTAACCCTAACCCTAACCCTAACCCTAACCCTAACCCTAACCCTAACCCTAACCCTAACCCTAACCCTTATTTAAGAGAAAACCTTCCACACCAATTTTATAATAAAAACGATTTTATTATTATTTAAACGAAACCACACAACTATATACAAAAACAAACATAAAAAAATAATTCAATCATCCCCCTCATCATCTCCCAAATATCCCTCCTCGTCCCCCTCCTCAGCCGGGGGTAGTTGAGGGGGAGCAGGCTGAGGAGGGGGCTGCGGAGCCAGCTGGGGACGCAGCTGGGGAGCGGGGGCCTCCTCCTTTAAAAAAAAACATTGTATGTGTACATATGTATATAATGTGTTTAGAACTAAGTTTACATTGAGACTTGTAACATAAAATGTGGCAATAGGGTGTAACTTACAGTTCTGGACAGGATGAGGGTGGAGTCCTGCGACATCCCCCCCGTCGTGTAGCCACTTGTTTCGGCCATCTAAAAAAAAAATAGTGGTTAAGTTTTGTATAATTAGTCATGAATGACCAAGTTAATAAAAAGGAAAAGGCCACACACACACACTGGAGAGCTCCCGGTCAGTCCGATTTTGATGAATCCAGAATGTATGACAATTTCATGTTTTTAGTTGCATTACAGAAAATAAAGGACTTTATCACAATATTCTAATTTCCTGAGACAGTCCTGTAAGCACAGGTAAGTAAGGTAGATAGATAGACAGAATAGATAGAATAGATAGGATAGATAGCCACTTTTGTAACGCGTTACTCCCAACACGATAGATACAGGACTTTATTTTCTGTAATGCAACTAAAAACATGAAAATGTCATACATTCTGGATTCATTACACATCAACTGAAATATTGCAAGCCTTTTGTCGTTTTAATATTGCTGATTAAGTCTGGAGGAAGCTAAATCCGAGTTGCTTGAAATCCAGTGTGAAGTTCCCAGTGACCGTGGTATAAACGGGATAATGCCCTTTGAGGTGTCGATTATCAGGAATTAATGGACTTCGCGGAGGCAACCGTCCTTCGGACGGTTCACGCCTCCACTTCGTCCATTAATTCCTGCTAAATGACACCTCAAAGGGCATTATCCCGCTTAACTCCCGCTTATACCACGGTCACTTACCAACGGTGACCAAATTAAGACCAAATTAAGACCAAAAAAAAATAAAATAAAAATCTCTATTTGGATTGGTTTTAAGTTATTTTCTCGGCCTAGGAAGGGGCTAGAAACAGAATTCCTGCACATTCAGGGTCGGACCGAGCCCAGCAAAAAAAATAAAAATAAAACTTCACCAAACCAATTAAGTGCAATAACCGCCTCTCCATGCATTGTCAATGGGGGAAATCTATTTTGGGCAAAATGACGTCGGACTCAGTGCAGACTGACTCAGGGGGCTCTAAAACACTCTCCAAAAATGTTTTGAAGCCTCTACCTGTCTCCCTTCTATTTTTAATAACCTAAACATACGTCAATTAATTTGGATCGGTTTTAAGTGATTTTCTCGGCCTAGGAAGGGGCTAGAAACATAATTCCTGCAGATTCAGGGTCGGACCGAGCCCAGCAAAGAAGAACATAAAAAAAAACACATAAAAAAAAATAAAAAATAAAAACCTGACCCAAACAGTTTGACCCAGTGAATGCTTAGAGAGCAGTCTTTTACTGTAACATGCACACTTTGAACACTAATTTTCATCTATTTTTGCATGCATGTTAAAACTTGGAGCCAACACAGACTACCCGATAGACTACCAGACAACTTCACCAAACCAAGTAAGTGCAATAACCGAAGTAAGTGCAATAACCGACTCTCCATGCATTGTCAATGGGGGAAATCTATTTTGGGCAAAATGACGTCGGACTCAGTGCAGACTGACTCAGGGGGCTCTAAAACACTCTCCAAAAATGTTTTGAAGCCTCTACCTGTCTCCCTTCTATTTTTAATAACCTAAACATACGTCAATTAATTTGGATCGGTTTTAAGTTATTTTCTCGGCCTAGGAAGGGCCTAGAAACATAATTCTTGCAGATTCAGGGTCGGACCGAGCCCAGAAAAAAGAAGGTATGAAAAAAAAGAAAAAAAAAAAATGAAAATTTCAAATTTCTTATCAAAAAAAAAATAAATAAAAAAAGACTCGAAATGGCCTAAAACGTGCTCCTAGACACTTTCTGTGGGAACTTATTTTTTCACTAACAAATTTGGTTGACTCCACACTTGGAAAAAAAAAAAAAAAAAAATGAAAATGGGATTTTCTATACCAAAACAAGCGACCAGGTGGCCAAAATTTTGCACAAAGGTCGGGCTCATAAAATCCTACCGACCAACCCCAACCATGATCCCATGCACCTCCCCCTTCTCCCGTGAGGTCGATTTTAAAAGTCGTCCAATGTTAAAACTTGTGGCTCCAAATTGCTCCAAATTTCTAGGGGATGAAGAGGGGACCAAGGGCTACCACTGACACTATTCCGAATTCCCATGCACCGCTCAAAAAAAAAAACGCTTCACTTTGAACTTTTAAAATCGAAATTGCAGTACCCAAAAAAACCGCCAGGGGCGCCACATTTTTTGAGCAAGTCCGCTGGGCCTAGACCTATCCGAGGGTGGTCGCCGAATTCCCATGCACCGCTCAGTTCTCGAACTAGCTCAAGAAAAACCGTTTTTCAAAAGTGGTAGATGGCTCTTAACCTACCCTAACCCTGACCCTAACCCTAATTGGTTTTAAGCTATTTTCTCGGCCTAGGAAGGGGCTAGAAACATAATTCTTGCAGATTCAGGGTCGGACCAAGCCCAGCAAAAAAAAGGTATGAAAAAAAAAAGAAAAAAAAGAAAAAAAAAAAGAACAATTTTGATCGGTTTTAAGTTATTTTCTCGGCCTAGGAAGGGGCTAGAAACATAATTCTTGCAGATTCAGGGTCGGACCGAGCCCAGAAAAAAGAAGGTATGAAAAAAAATAAAAAAATAAATGAAAATTTCAAATTTCTTATCAAAAAAAAAAGAAAAAAAAAAAAGACTCGAAATGGCCTAAAACGTGCTCCTAGACACTTTCTGTGGGAACTTATTTTTTCACTAACAAATTTTGTTGACTCCACACTTGGAAAAAAAAAAAAAAAAAATGAAAATGGGATTTTCTATACCAAAACAAGCCACCAGGTGGCCAAAATTTTGCACAAAGGTCGGCCTCATAAAATCCTACCACCCAACCCCAACCACGATCCCATGATCCACCCCCTTCCCCCGTGAGGTCGATTTTAAAAGTCGTCCAATGTTAAAACTTGGGGCTCCAAATTGCACCAAATTTCTAGGGGATGTAGAGGGGACCAAGGGCTACAACTGGCACTATTCAGAATTCCCATGATCCAATAAAAAAAAAAAACGCTTCACTTTTAAACTTAAAAATTGAAATTGCAGTACCCAAAAAAAACACCAGGGGCGCCACATTTTTTGAGCAAGTCCGCTGGGCCTAGACCTATCCGTGGGTGGTAAAAGAATTCCCATGATCCACTCGGTTCTCGAACTAGCCCAAAAAAACCGTTTTTCAAAAGTGGTAGATGGCTCTTAACCTAACCCTAACCCTAACCCTAACCCTAACCCTAACCCTAACCCTAACCCTAACCCTAACCCTAACCCTAACCCTAACCCTAACCCTAACCCTAACCCTAACCCTAACCCTAACCCTAACCCTAACCCTAACCCTAACCCTAACCCTAACCCTAACCCTAACCCTAACCCTAACCCTAACCCTAACCCTAACCCTAACCCTAACCCTAACCCTAACCCTAACCCTAACCCTAACCCTAACCCTAACCCTAACCCTAACCCTAACCCTAACCCTAACCCTAACCCTAACCCTAACCCTAACCCTAACCCTAACCCTAACCCTAACCCTAACCCTAACCCTAACCCTAACCCTAACCCTAACCCTAACCCTAACCCTAACCCTAACCCTAACCCTAACCCTAACCCTAACCCTAACCCTAACCCTAACCCTAACCCTAACCCTAACCCTAACCCTAACCCTAACCCTAACCCTAACCCTAACCCTAACCCTAACCCTAACCCTAACCCTAACCCTAACCCTAACCCTAACCCTTTCCCCAGGATGAGGCTTCCCCGAGATGAGGCTCCATCTTGGGTGTGAGTGTGTGTGTGTGTGTGTCTTGCCCCAGGATGAGGCTCCTCATGATAAGGCTCCACACGGTAAAGGCTCCATCACTTGTGTGTGTGTGTGTGTGTGTGTTGCCCCAGGATTAGGCTCCTCATGATAAGGCTCCACACGGTAAAGGCTCCATCACTTGTGTGTGTGTGTGTGTGTGTGTGTTGCCCCAGGATTAGGCTCCTCATGATAAGGCTCCACACGGTAAAGGCTCCATCACTTGTGTGTGTGTGTGTGTGTGTGTGTTGCCCCAGGATTAGGCTCCATACGGTAAAGGCTCCAGCACTCCATCACACTATCTATTGAATGTGTGGGTCTATGCACATGGAAGTGTAAGCATGGGAACAGTCATAGCTCTATTGCTGGATGTATTAATAGTGTTTGAGTGTATGGAAGTTTTCACATGGAAGTATACAACCATCAAATGATCACTCTATTCTGGGGTAGCTATCTATTGAATCTGTGGGTCTATGTACATGGGAGTTCTTATGATGGGAGTTCTTATGATAGAACCATCACCCTATTCCCGGGTAGCTATCTATTTAATCTATGGTTCTATGTACATGGTAGTTCTTATGGTACAACCATCAGCCTATTCCTGGGTAACTATCTATTGAATCTGTGGGTCTATGTACATGGTAGTTCTTATGGTACAACCATCAGCCTATTCCTGGGTAACTATCTATTGAATCTGTGGATCTATGTACACAGGTGTGCTCAGGATGCAATCAACAGCCTATTCCTGGGCAGATATCAGTTGAATCTGTGGGTCTATGTACACAGGTGTGCTCAGGATGCAATCAACAGCCTATTCCTGGGTAGTTATCTATTGAATCGGTGGGTCTATGTACACAGGTGTGCTCAGGATGCAATCAACAGCCTATTCCTGTGTAGTTATCTATTGAATCGGTGGGTCTATGTACACAGGTGTGTTCAGGATGCAATTAACAACCAGTTTGATCCAGTTTGATGCTCCTATTCCTGGGTATATGTATATTGAATGTGTGGGTGTGTCTTTGTACACGGAAGTGTAACCATGGAAACAATCATTCCCCCAGTTTGAGGGTCCTATTCTGGGGTGGCTTCAGAGTGTTTGAGTGTATGGAAGTATTCACACAGTGACAGTGTTTCCCCCAGGTTGGGGGTCTTATTTCCGGATAGATTCATAGTGTGTGAGTGTATGGATGTTTGCAAATGGAAGAGTAAGCAGGGGAACATTGATAACTCTATTGCTGGATGTATTACTAGTGTTTGAGTGTATGGAAGTATTCACACAGTGACAGTGTTTCCCCCAGGTTGGGGGTCTTATTTCCGGATAGATTCATAGTGTGTGAGTGTATGGATGTTTGCAAATGGAAGAGTAAGCAGGGGAACATTGATAACTCTATTGCTGGATGTATTACTAGTGTTTGAGTGTATGGAAGTATTCACACAGTGACAGTGTTTCCCCCAGGTTGGGGGTCTTATTGCCGGATAGATTCATAGTGTGTGAGTGTATGGATGTTTGCAAATGGAAGAGAAGGCAGGGGAACATTGAAAACCCTATTGCTGGATGTATTACTAGTGTTTGAGTGTATGGAAGTATTCACACAGTGACAGTGTTTCCCCCAGGTTGGGGGTCTTATTGCCGGATAGATTCATAGTGTGTGAGTGTATGGATGTTTGCAAATGGAAGAGAAGGCAGGGGAACATTGAAAACCCTATTGCTGGATGTATTACTAGTGTTTGAGTGTATGGAAGTATTCACACAGTGACAGTGTTTCCCCCAGGTTGGGGGTCTTATTGCCGGATAGATTCATAGTGTGTGAGTGTATGGATGTTTGCAAATGGAAGAGAAGGCAGGGGAACATTGAAAACCCTATTGCTGGATGTATTACTAGTGTTTGAGTGTATGGAAGTATTCACACAGTGACAGTGTTTCCCCCAGGTTGGGGGTCTTATTGCCGGATAGATTCATAGTGTGTGAGTGTATGGATGTTTGCAAATGGAAGAGAAGGCAGGGGAACATTGAAAACCCTATTGCTGGATGTATTACTAGTGTTTGAGTGTATGGAAGTATGCACACAGTGACAGTGTTTCCCCCAGGTTGGGGGTCTTATTGCCGGATAGATTCATAGTGTGTGAGTGTATGGATGTTTGCAAATGGAAGAGAAGGCAGGGGAACATTGAAAACCCTATTGCTGGATGTATTACTAGTGTTTGAGTGTATGGAAGTATGCACACAGTGACAGTGTTTCCCCCAGGTTGGGGGTCTTATTGCCGGATAGATTCATAGTGTGTGAGTGTATGGATGTTTGCAAATGGAAGAGAAGGCAGGGGAACATTGAAAACCCTATTGCTGGATGTATTACTAGTGTTTGAGTGTATGGAAGTATGCACACAGTGACAGTGTTTCCCCCAGGTTGGGGGTCTTATTGCCGGATAGATTCATAGTGTGTGAGTGTATGGATGTTTGCAAATGGAAGAGAAGGCAGGGGAACATTGAAAACCCTATTGCTGGATGTATTACTAGTGTTTGAGTGTATGGAAGTATGCACACAGTGACAGTGTTTCCCCCAGGTTGGGGGTCTTATTGCCGGATAGATTCATAGTGTGTGAGTGTATGGATGTTTGCAAATGGAAGAGAAGGCAGGGGAACATTGAAAACCCTATTGCTGGATGTATTACTAGTGTTTGAGTGTATGGAAGTATGCACACAGTGACAGTGTTTCCCCCAGGTTGGGGGTCTTATTTCCGGATAGATTCATAGTGTGTGAGTGTATGGATGTTTGCAAATGGAATAGAAGGCAGGGGAACATTGAAAACTCTATTGCTGGATGTATTAATAGTGTTTGAGTGTATGGAAGTATGCACACAGTGACAGTGTTTCCCCCAGGTTGGGGGTCTTATTTCCGGATAGATTCATAGTGTGTGAGTGTATGGATGTTTGCAAATGGAATAGAAGGCAGGGGAACATTGAAAACTCTATTGCTGGATGTATTACTAGTGTTTGAGTGTATGGAAGTATGCACACAGTGACAGTGTTTCCCCCAGGTTGGGGGTCTTATTTCCGGATAGATTCATAGTGTGTGAGTGTATGGATGTTTGCAAATGGAAGAGAAGGCAGGGGAACATTGAAAACCCTATTGCTGGATGTATTACTAGTGTTTGAGAGTTTGGAAGTATGCACACAGTGACAGTGTTTCCCCCAGGTTGGGGGTCTTATTTCCGGATAGATTCATAGTGTGTGAGTGTATGGATGTTTGCAAATGGAAGAGAAGGCAGGGGAACATTGAAAACCCTATTGCTGGATGTATTACTAGTGTTTGAGTGTATGGAAGTATGCACACAGTGACAGTGTTTCCCCCAGGTTGGGGGTCTTATTTCCGGATAGATTCATAGTGTGTGAGTGTATGGATGTTTGCAAATGGAATAGAAGGCAGGGGAACATTGAAAACCCTATTGCTGGATGTATTAATAGTGTTTGAGAGTATGGAAGTATGCACATGGAAGTATACAATCATCCCCCAGGTATTAGTCTTATTGCCGGATGGATTCATGTGTGTGTGTGTCTGTGTGTGTGTGCCTGGCCCCGGTCCGGGAGGGCCAGGTCCTCGTCAGGGGGGGTCTGGTTGATGTCTGGGGTGGTAGGGGATCTGTTGTGGCTCGGCTCCCGTCACCCAAAGCATTGTGCTTTTTGCTGGTGGGCCCTGGACCACAAGGGTCACTGTAAACCAGACAGAAAGAAGAGAAAAGGCTGAAACAATTACCAGAAAACGAAATAAATGAAATAAATGGATAAAACAATCACCAGGAAACGAAATAAATGAAATAAATGAAGTAAATGGCAAAAAGAATCATCAGAAACCGAATTAAATTGAAGAAATGACATAGAATTCGCTAAAAACGAAGTTGAAAAATAACCGAAAACAAGGAAAATAGCAGTCCGCTCACTGTAAAATTCCAAAACGCGAAACCCCTGGGATTCTATTTTTTGCTGAGCGTTTTTTTTCTAAGTGTCAGGATTTTACTACCCCAGGGGTATAGTAAACAAGAAGTTTAGCAGTCCGCTCACTGTAATTTTATGGGCTTCGTGTGATACCGTTTGCAGCCCCCTTGTTGAAGGACAGTATACTCACTGGGTATAATAAAGATATGGAACCATTATAAACAGAGCAGCGGGACAACGTCGCGTCAGAGGCCGAAATGGGTCCCGATCTCGGACTGAGTGGTGCGGTTGATGGCCAACGGTCTGGAAGTATTCCAGGGGCTCCAGAGCAGCGGGACAACGTCGCGTAAGAGCCGAAACAGGTCCCGATCTCGGACTGAGTGGTGCGGTTGGTGTCCAACGGTCTGGAAGTATTCCAGGGGCTCCAGAGCAGCGGGACAACGTCGCGTAAGAGCCGAAACAGGTCCCGATCTCGGACTGAGTGGTGCGGTTGGTGTCCAACGGTCTGGAAGTATTCCAGGGGCTCCAGAGCAGCGGGACAACGTCGCGTCAGAGCCGAAACAGGTCCCGATCTCGGACTAAGTGGTGCGGTTGGTGTCCAACGGTCTGGAAGTCATGGGGAGGCTCCAGAGCAGCGGGACATCGTCGCGTAAGAGCCGAAACAGGTCCCGATCTCGGACTAAGTGGTGCGGTTGGTGTCCAACGGTCTGGAAGTCTTGGGGAGGCTCCAGAGCAGCGGGACATCGTCGCGTAAGAGCCGAAACAGGTCCCGATCTCGGACTAAGTGGTGCGGTTGGTGTCCAACGGTCTGGAAGTCATGGGGAGGCTCCAGAGCAGCGGGACATCGTCGCGTAAGAGCCGAAACAGGTCCCGATCTCGGACTAAGTGGTGCGGTTGGTGTCCAACGGTCTGGAAGTCATGGGGAGGCTCCAGAGCAGCGGGACATCGTCGCGTAAGAGCCGAAACAGGTCCCGATCTCGGACTAAGTGGTGCGGTTGGTGTCCAACGGTCTGGAAGTCATGGGGAGGCTCCAGAGCAGCGGGACATCGTCGCGTAAGAGCCGAAACAGGTCCCGATCTCGGACTAAGTGGTGCGGTTGGTGTCCAACGGTCTGGAAGTCATGGGGAGGCTCCAGAGCAGCGGGACATCGTCGCGTAAGAGCCGAAACAGGTCCCGATCTCGGACTAAGTGGTGCGGTTGGTGTCCAACGGTCTGGAAGTCTTGGGGAGGCTCCAGAGCAGCGGGACATCGTCGCGTCAGAGCCGAAACAGGTCCCGATCTCGGACTAAGTGGTGCGGTTGGTGTCCAACGGTCTGGAAGTCTTGGGGAGGCTCCAGAGCAGCGGGACATCGTCGCGTAAGAGCCGAAACAGGTCCCAATCTCGGACTGAATAGTGTACTGTGTTGCCTTATGTCTGGAGGTCATCCTGATGCTCCAGAGGAGGCTGACTTTGTGAGTGTGTGTCCGAGATGAGCCCCCATCTCGGACTGAATAGTGTACTGTGTTGCCTTATGTCTGGAGGTCATCCTGATGCTCCAGAGGAGGCTGACTTTGTGAGTGTGTGTCCGAGATGAGCCCCCATCTCGGACTGAATAGTGTACTGTGTTGCCTTATGTCTGGAGGTCATCCTGATGCTCCAGAGGAGGCTGACTTTGTGAGTGTGTGTCCGAGATGAGCCCCCATCTCGGACTGAATAGTGTACTGTGTTGCCTTATGTCTGGAGGTCATCCTGATGCTCCAGGGGAGGCTGACTTTGTGAGTGTGTGTCCGAGATGAGCCCCCATCTCGGACTGAATAGTGTACTGTGTTGCCTTATGTCTGGAGGTCATCCTGATGCTCCAGGGGAGGCTGACTTTGTGAGTGTGTGTCCGAGATGAGCCCCCATCTCGGACTGAATAGTGTACTGTGTTGCCTTATTTCTGGAGGTCATCCTGATGCTCCAGAGGAGGCTGACTTTGTGAGTGTGTGTCCGAGATGAGCCCCCATCTCGGACTGAATAGTGTACTGTGTTGCCTTATTTCTGGAGGTCATCATGATGCTCCAGAGGAGGCTGACTTTGTGAGTGTGTGTCCGAGATGAGCCCCCATCTCGGACTGAATAGTGTACTGTGTTGCCTTATTTCTGGAGGTCTTCCTGATGCTCCAGAGGAGGCTGACTTTGTGAGTGTGTGTCCGAGATGAGCCCCCATCTCGGACTGAATAGTGTACTGTGTTGCCTTATTTCTGGAGGTCATCCTGATGCTCCAGGGGAGGCTGACTTTGTGAGTGTGTGTCCGAGATGAGCCCCCATCTCGGACTGAATAGTGTACTGTGTTGCCTTATCTCTGGAGGTCATCATGATGCTCCAGAGGAGGCTGACTTTGTGAGTGTGTGTCCGAGATGAGCCCCCATCTCGGACTGAATAGTGTACTGTGTTGCCTTATTTCTGGAGGTCATCCTGATGCTCCAGAGGAGGCTGACTTTGTGAGTGTGTGTCCGAGATGAGCCCCCATCTCGGACTGAATAGTGTACTGTGTTGCCTTATTTCTGGAGGTCTTCCTGATGCTCCAGAGGAGGCTGACTTTGTGAGTGTGTGTCCGAGATGAGCCCCCATCTCGGACTGAATAGTGTACTGTGTTGCCTTATTTCTGGAGGTCTTCCTGATGCTCCAGAGGAGGCTGACTTTGTGAGTGTGTGTCCGAGATGAGCCCCCATCTCGGACTGAATAGTGTACTGTGTTGCCTTATTTCTGGAGGTCTTCCTGATGCTCCAGAGGAGGCTGACTTTGTGAGTGTGTGTCCGAGATGAGCCCCCATCTCGGACTGAATAGTGTACTGTGTTGCCTTATTTCTGGAGGTCATCCTGATGCTCCAGAGGAGGCTGACTTTGTGAGTGTGTGTCCGAGATGAGCCCCCATCTCGGACTGAATAGTGTACTGTGTTGCCTTATTTCTGGAGGTCATCATGATGCTCCAGAGGAGGCTGACTTTGTGAGTTTGAGTCCGAGATGAGCCCCCATCTCGGACTGAATAGTGTACTGTGTTGCCTTATCTCTGGAGGTCATCATGATGCTCCAGAGGAGGCTGACTTTGTGAGTGTGTGTCCGAGATGAGCCCCCATCTCGGACTGAATAGTGTACTGTGTTGCCTTATGTCTGGAGGTCATCCTGATGCTCCAGAGGAGGCTGACTTTGTGAGTTTGAGTCCGAGATGAGCCCCCATCTCGGACTGAATAGTGTACTGTGTTGCCTTATCTCTGGAGGTCATCATGATGCTCCAGAGGAGGCTGACTTTGTGAGTTTGAGTCCGAGATGAGCCCCCATCTCGGACTGAGCTTTGAGGTGAGTCGGTGTTGTGCCTGTGCGCACATGGATGAATGAAATAAAAAGCGGTTTTTTTCAGAGTGTCAGGATTTTACTACCCCAGGGGTCGAGTTACTACCCCAGGGGTCGAGTTTTTTCACTTTACATCCCAGGGGTAAAGTAAATAAGAAATTTAACAGTCCGCTCACTGTAATTTTATGGGCTTCGTGTGATACCGTTTGCAGCCCCCTCTTTGAAGGACATACCCCCATCCTAGTATAGGTCGGAGAAAGTAGGCACACAGTCAAAAGGTGACTGGCGGTGCCCCGTACCCG
>NW_021964143.1:322545-355045 GCF_902167405.1 Gadus morhua | reverse complement strand
CACTCACTCACCACACCTCTGTTCTCGCATATCTTAAATTCCATGGCAGAACTGGGACATGATGTGACCCTCAGACACACACACAAAGCACCAAACACTGCCCTGTGTATTGTATTAAGTCACTGACAGGCCCAGATTTGTTTTTAAGATACAGGGAGAATGAATACAGTTCCTTCTAATTTAATAATTATATAAACAAGGTTAATATAATTTGTATGTGATTGTGTATTTATAGTTATGATTGATATTTCCACGACAGTGTCCTATTCTCGAATAGATGTATATTGAGTGTGTGTGTGTGTGTGTGTGTGTGTGTGTGTGTGTGTGTGTGTGTGTGTGTGTGTGTGTGTGTGTGTGTGTGTGTGTGTGTGCCTGGCCCCGGTCCGGGAGGGCCAGTTAGATGTCATGATTTGATTAATGTGCAACTCCAGTGGGATTACAGCTATCTCTCTCTCTTTCCTCCCCCCCCTCTCTCTCACTCTCTCTCTCTCTCCTCCCCCCTCTCTCTCTCTCTCTCTCTCCAAGTTTGTAAGACATGGCTGTAACTAGTTTGCATAACAAAGAAGTCGATTGGCCTGGTCACAAAACCTGATTTACTAGCTCCAGTGGGAACTTGAATGCAAATGAACTTAACCTCTCTCAGTTAAGAGGGGAGGGATTTGTTTTTAAGATACAAGGAGAATGAATACAGTTCCTTCTAATTTAGGGTTAGGGTTAGGATTTATATCACTTTTATTCAAAACAAGACACATTTGTGTGTGGATCAGAAATGTGTGTGTGAAACTTACTTTTGCCTATGGATTTATTTTACAGTTATACCTGCCGATATCCATTTGTGTGTGGATTGAAATGTTTTTGTGAGAAGAGAGTAATTTATATAAAAATTACAAAATACATTTGTTAATCCTTCTCCGTGCATTCATTATTAATGAGACTGTTCTGACCCCATAAAAATGGACAAACAACGACCAGTTTCCAAATGTTTTTTTTAATGAAAAGTTTCAAACAACTAAAACAAAACATGAATAAATATATATAACAAAAACACGGAACATGAATAAATATATAGAACTAAAACACAACATGAATAAATATATGGAACTAAAACACAACATGAATAAATATATAGAACTAAAACAAAACATGAATAAATATAAATAACAAAAACACGGTGCAGTACCGCTGCAGTATCGGCACTGGGCTTTTCCCTCTTCGCTCGCCGGAGCCGGCGCTGTTCTCGGCGATGCATTGATAGTCGCTGCCGCGGTCGTATTGCGATGGTCCCTCCTGCCAATCTCTGAGTCAAAGTTCTACAAACAAAGAAAAAGAGGGGCATTTACAAACAAGAATGTGTTTGCATTGAATGTGTGTAACGGAAGCAAAATGCACCAAATTGACCAATTCCTTATCATGTGTTTTTGATACTCACGTATGTGGCCACGGCTAAACGGATGTCCGTCAGGCTTGGGGACCCGGGGAGGCCCATCTCCCCCCAAGCTTAGAGGAGGGACGACAACACCTATGAGGCCGATGTGCGTAAAACAAACATAATTAACAACTCTCAGAGTGACACAAGATATACTCATCCTAGTTCTGGAAACATTGGACCCGAAGCTTGTATGTGTTTTAATTATGTGTTTTAATTATGTTTGTATTATAATTGATAATGCCTCATTTGCATTCCTTCTTAAATGTTTTATATTGTTTTATAGATGCGTGTGCGTGTGTCTGTGTCTGTGTGTGTGTGTGTGTGTGTCTGTGTCTGTGTCTGTGTGTGTCTGTGTGTGTGTGTGCGTGTGTGGACATATACGTGTGCCTGTGTGCTTGTGTGCTATGCACATGTTTGGTGTGTGTGTGTGTATGCTATGCACTTGTTTGGTGTGTGTGTGTATGCTATGCACATTAGTGTTAGTGCTGGGAGCTCTGTGTGTGTCTGTGGGACCCTCAGTGACCTTTAACAGCAGGCAGGCTTCTGGGAGATAAGTGTGAGCCATTGGGCCTTGCTGTGACTTAATACAATACACAGGGCAGTGCTGGGAGCTCTGTGTGTGTCTGTGTGACCCTCAGTGACCTTTAACAGAGAGCAGGCTTATGAGGCCTACCTGGGGAGATGTCTGTGCCTCTGGGCCTGTCAGTGACTTAATACAACACACAGGGCAGTGCTGGGAGCTCTGTGTGTGTCTATGTGACCCTCAGTGACCTTTAATAGACAGCAGGCTTATGAGGCCTACTATGCTATGCACATGTTTGGTGCGTGTGTGAATGCTATGCACATGTTTGGTGTGTGTGTGTGTGTGTATGCTATGCACATGTACGTGTGTGTGGTCCTGACCTGAGGACAGCCGGATGTGCAGCACGTAGCTGATGATGTCCTGTGTGTTCTGCTCCGGCTCCTTCCAGGACACCTGGATGGCGCCGGGCGACAACGCCTGGGCCCGCACCTGTGTGGGGGCCCCGGGGAGCCCGTCGGCCCACAGCACGGTGAGGCGGGCGCTGGCCTGCGTGGAGCCGGCGCTGTTCTCGGTTCTGGACAAACAAGTAGTGTAGTTAACTTACAGTTAGTTGAATGCTTGTTTCTTATCTGTTGAAAGCGGTGTGCTGCCTGGTGGTTATTTAAGAGAGAGAGAGAGAGAGAGAGAGAGAGAGAGAGAGAGAGAGAGAGAGAGAGAGAGAGAGAGAGAGAGAGAGAGAGAGAGAGAGAGAGAGAGAGAGAGAGAGAGAGAGAGAGAGAGAGAGAGAGAGAGAGAGAGAGAGAGAGAGAGAGAGAGAGAGAGAGAGAGAGAGAGAGAGAGAGAGAGAGAGAGAGAGAGAGAGAGAGAGAGAGAGAGAGAGAGAGAGAGAGAGAGAGAGAGAGAGAGAGAGAGAGAGAGAGATACTTGCTCTATGCTTTTCCGGGTTAATGAAGCATGGCATACTCCCAGGATCCATGTTATCTGTCTTGTTGATACCTGTAGTTCAAAATAAGACTAGTATTGATAACTATAGGCCTATTGCACTTGCAAGTATACTGTCCAAGGTAATAGAAGGGATCCTTATGGATAGGCTTGCAGATTATGTTATCAACAGATATGGGAAACTGTTTGCTAAACTACTTGAGCGAGGGGTCCCCTCTTATATAATTAGGATACTGTAGTTCTGGTACACTCACCAAACTATGCAAGTTAGGTGGGGGATGAGTGTGTGTGTATTCATATGCGTAGATATATATGTGTATGTATATGTGTTTATATATGTAGTGTGCTGTCTATGTGGACCTTCCTGTGTCTTGAATAAAGTTATAATAATAATAATATGCTATGCACATGTGCGTGTGTGTGGTCCTGACCTGAGGACCGCCGGATGTGCAGCACGTAGCCGATGATGTCCTGTGTGTTGTGCTCCGGCTCCTTCCAGGACACCTGGATGGCGCCGGGCGACAACGCCTTGGCGTCGTTGTCCTGGCTGATGCCGTAGATGGTCAGCGTGCTGCGGGAGAGAGAGAAATCAATAAAAACCCTTTTTGTTGTTATATCTTTGGTCAAATGATTAAGCAGTATAAGCGGGCTAATGTATCTTCAAGGCTTTGAAAGGGATAATGTTCACTGCACATTACTCCTTGCAGAAATGTCTTGCAAATGTCTTTGTACCGGTCAATCCGGAGGTCCAGAGCTGCTCCTCCTCAGAGTCTGTCTCTTCAGGTGAGCAGACTCACCTGGCCGGACTTCTCTCTCCTCTGACAACACACTGTTGTTCTTCTTCTTGGCTTTCTTTGGGAAAGCCTATCTCTGAGTCAAAGTTCTACAAACAAAGAAAAAGAGGGGCATTTACAAACAAGAATGTGTTTGCATTGAATGTGTGTAACGGAAGCAAAATGCACCAAATTGACCAATTCCTTATCATGTGTTTTTGATACTCACGTATGTGGCCACGGCTAAACGGATGTCCGTCAAGCTTGGGGACCCGGGGAGGCCCATCTCCCCCCAAGCATAGAGGAGGGACGACAACACCTATGAGGCCGATGTGCGTAAAACAAACATAATTAACAACTCTCAGAGTGACACAAGATATACTCATCCTAGTTCTGGAAACATTGGACCCGAAGCTTGTATGTGTTTTAATTATGTGTTTTAATTATGTTTGTATTATAATTGATAATGCCTCATTTGCATTCCTTCTTAAATGTTTTATATTGTTTTATAGATGCGTGTGCGTGTGTCTGTGTGTGTGTGTGTGTGTGTGTGTGTCTGTGTCTGTGTGTGTCTGTGTGAATCTGTGTCTGTGTGTGTGTGTGTGTGTGCGTGTGTGGACATATACGTGTGCCTGTGTGCTTGTGTGCTATGCACATGTTTGGTGTGTGTGTGTGTATGCTATGCACTTGTTTGGTGTGTGTGTGTATGCTATGCACATTAGTGTTAGTGCTGGGAGCTCTGTGTGTGTCTGTGGGACCCTCAGTGACCTTTAACAGCAGGCAGGCTTCTGGGGCCTAAAGGGAGATAAGTGTGAGCCATTGGGCCTTGCTGTGACTTAATACAATACACAGGGCAGTGCTGGGAGCTCTGTGTGTGTCTGTGTGACCCTCAGTGACCTTTAACAGAGAGCAGGCTTATGAGGCCTACCTGGGGAGATGTCTGTGCCTCTGGGCCTGTCAGTGACTTAATACAACACACAAGGCAGCTGCTCCTCCTCAGAGTCTGTCTCTTCAGGTGAGCAGACTCACCTGGCCGGACTTCTCTCTCTTCTGACAACACACTGTTGTTCCTCTTCTAGGCGTTCTTTGGGGTAGCCTTCTCGCCACCTTATCCGAAGAAATCAGATGGTATTTACAATAGATGCATCTATTGCACACACACACACACACACACACACACGCACACACACACACACACACACACACACACACACACACACACACACACACACACACACACACACACACACACACACACGATAACCGGAGATTCAGGCTCACATTTACGTAATAATGCAATAATATTAAACGGAGATTCTCGGAGAGCACAAGTAATAACAGTCTAATCATAAACTGTAAAGAATTTAAGTCATGCATTGTTCACTTACATTTGACTCTTGATCAATTCGTAACGTATATAAGTTAGCAGCAGTAGCAGCGCCATTTTGCGAATGAAAACCATGTGGACTCAATCAATATATGTCTGAATATACGAAACTTCGTTTCGTTTGTTTTTATAGTAACAATATTTGGCCAAAACATTGTGGCTCGGGCTGATGAACATTCAATTGTAACGTAGTTTGAGAAGTAAAAGAAAGACAATGACAATCGTCATGTCGTACTGACCTCACGAGCATGGTCAACGAGCACGGTCAACCATAAAACTGTAGTGCCGGAGGAAAAGGAGGACGTAGGCAACTTAATTATAACTATTTATTACAATAAAGTAGAACAGAACAATCGGTCACTGCGCATGTTTCGTACTCTAGTGCAACACTCTAAAGCGTCCCCCTAGCCCCCGTGACTCCTAACCAGTTCCCTCCCACTCGATCCGTAAGAGGGGAGGGAACCCGTGACCCTCTGTGACCCTCAATAGAGAGCAGTGAATCTCTCTCTCTCTCTCTCTTTCTCTCTCTCTAATTTATGGATTTATATCACTTTTATTCAAAACAAGACACATTTGTGTGTGGATCAGAAATGTGTGTGTGAAACTTACTTTTGCCTATGGATTTATTTTACAGTTATACCTGCTGATATCCATTTGTGTGTGCATTGAAATGTATTGGTGAGAAGAGAGTAATTTATATAAAAATGACAAAATACATTTGTTAATCCTTCTCTGTGCATTCATTATTAATGAGACTGTTCTGACCCACAAAAAAAAAACACAAAAAACAGGGGCATTTTCGCTCATTTGGGAAGGGGTCAGCAATTGTGCTGACCTCTTCCCAAATAAGCGAAAATGCCCCTTCCCCCCACAGCCTTTGTGACTGACGGTATGACCTGTTTTCGTAGTAGAAGTACACATGTACTCTCTTGTATTAACTCATGGATTGAGCAGTATACACATCTTTCTAACATACCTGAGGAAATGTTTAAAACTAGCGTGCATGATCATTGGTCTCCACAAACAGCAAAACACATCCTCTCTGACTGGAGAACACAGTTTAACTTTTAATTATCAGTGCTAGAATATATACTTGTGTAACTTAAATTGAGGTTCTGTGGTGATTTAAATGCTTTTAAATTGTACAATTGTGATAAATGTGTTTTCTTCAACTAAAAGCAGATTTGATGGTGTATTTTCACCTCAAGTGTGTGTTTGAGTGGTAAAAACATGTTCAAAGAGACATGGTTTTGACCTCCAATAGCACTGGGGACATTAGGGCCTTGCTGTGACTTAATACAATACACAGGGCAGTACTTGGAGCTCTGTGTATGTATTTTTTGTGTATATATTTGAATTCACAAAAAACAGGGGCATTTTCGCTCATTTGGGAAGAGGTCAGCAATTGTGCTGACCTCTTCCCAAATAAGCGAAAATGCCCCTTCCCCCCACAGCCTTTGTGACTGACGGTATGACCTGTTTTCGTAGTAGAAGTACACATGTACTCTCTTGTATTAACTCATGGATTGAGCAGTATACACATCTTTCTAACATACCTGAGGAAATGTTTAAAACTAGCGTGCATGATCATTGGTCTCCACAAACAGCAAAACACATCTGGTCTGGCCTGGTCACAAAACCTGATTTACTAGCTCCAGTGGGAACTTGAATGCAAATGAACTTAACCTCTCTCAGTTAAGAGGGGAGGGATTTGTTTTTAAGATACAAGGAGAATGAATACAGTTCCTTCTAATTTAGGGTTAGGGTTAGGATTTATATCACTTTTATTCAAAACAAGACACATTTGTGTGTGGATCAGAAATGTGTGTGTGAAACTTACTTTTGCCTATGGATTTATTTTACAGTTATACCTGCCGATATCCATTTGTGTGTGGATTGAAATGTTTTTGTGAGAAGAGAGTAATTTATATAAAAATTACAAAATACATTTGTTAATCCTTCTCCGTGCATTCATTATTAATGAGACTGTTCTGACCCCATAAAAATGGACAAACAACGACCAGTTTCCAAATGTTTTTTTTATTGAAAAGTTTCAAACAACTAAAACAAAACATGAATAAATATATATAACAAAAACACGGAACATGAATAAATATATAGAACTAAAACACAACATGAATAAATATATAGAACTAAAACAAAACATGAATAAATATATATAACAAAAACACGGTGCAGTACCGCTGCAGTATCGGCACTGGGCTTTTCCCTCTTCGCTCGCCGGAGCCGGCGCTGTTCTCGGCGATGCACTGGTAGTCGCTGCCGCGGTCGTATTGCGATGGTCCCTCCTGCCAATCTCTGAGTCAAAGTTCTACAAACAAAGAAAAAGAGGGGCATTTACAAAAAAGAATGTGTTTGCATTGAATGTGTGTAACGGAAGCAAAATGCACCAAATTGACCAATTCCTTATCATGTGTTTTTGATACTCACGTATGTGGCCACGGCTAAACGGATGTCCGTCAAGCTTGGGGACCCGGGGAGGCCCATCTCCCCCCAAGCTTAGAGGAGGGACGACAACACCTATGAGGCCGATGTGCGTAAAACAAACATAATTAACAACTCTCAGAGTGACACAAGATATACTCATCCTAGTTCTGGAAACATTGGACCCGAAGCTTGTATGTGTTTTAATTATGTGTTTTAATTATGTTTGTATTATAATTGATAATGCCTCATTTGCATTCCTTCTTAAATGTTTTATATTGTTTTATAGATGCGTGTGCGTGTGTCTGTGTCTGTGTGTGTGTGTGTGTGTGTGTGTGTGTCTGTGTCTGTGTGAATCTGTGTCTGTGTGTGTGTGTGCGTGTGTGGACATATACGTGTGCCTGTGTGCTTGTGTGCTATGCACATGTTTGGTGTGTGTGTGTGTATGCTATGCACTTGTTTGGTGTGTGTGTGTATGCTATGCACATTAGTGTTAGTGCTGGGAGCTCTGTGTGTGTCTGTGGGACCCTCAGTGACCTTTAACAGCAGGCAGGCTTCTGGGGCCTAAAGGGAGATAAGTGTGAGCCATTGGGCCTTGCTGTGACTTAATACAATACACAGGGCAGTGCTGGGAGCTCTGTGTGTGTCTGTGTGACCCTCAGTGACCTTTAACAGAGAGCAGGCTTATGAGGCCTACCTGGAGAGATGTCTGTGCCTCTGGGCCTGTCAGTGACTTAATACAACACACAGGGCAGTGCTGGGAGCTCTGTGTGTGTCTATGTGACCCTCAGTGACCTTTAATAGACAGCAGGCTTATGAGGCCTACTATGCTATGCACATGTTTGGTGCGTGTGTGAATGCTATGCACATGTTTGGTGTGTGTGTGTGTGTGTATGCTATGCACATGTGCGTGTGTGTGGTCCTGACCTGAGGACAGCCGGATGTGCAGCACGTAGCTGATGATGTCCTGTGTGTTCTGCTCCGGCTCCTTCCAGGACACCTGGATGGCGCCGGGCGACAACGCCTGGGCCCGCACCTGTGTGGGGGCCCCGGGGAGCCCGTCGGCCCACAGCACGGTGAGGCGGGCGCTGGCCTGCGTGGAGCCGGCGCTGTTCTCGGTTCTGGACAAACAAGTAGTGTAGTTAACTTACAGTTAGTTGAATGCTTGTTTCTTATCTGTTGAAAGCTTTGTTGAATATCTACTAACCATCTACTAATAATGCAACTAATAGTTAACTGACAGTTAGTTGAATGCATGCCACGTGTACAAAACAACATCTACTAATAGTGCAACTTATAGTTAACAGACAGTTAGTTGAATCCTTGTTTCTTATCTGTTGAACAAGCTCTGTCAAATATCAACTAACCATCTACTAATAGTGCAACTTATAGTTAACTTACAGTTAGTTGAATACATGTTACTTATCTGTTGATATAGTTCAGTTGATTGGCCCAAGCCATTGGGCCTTGCTGTGACTTAATACAATACAATATAGTTCAGTTGATTGGCCCAAGCCATTGGGCCTTGCTGTGACTTAATACAATACACAGGGCAGTGTTGGGAGCTCTGTGTGTGTCTGTGTGACCCTCAGTGACCTTTAACAGAGAGCAGGCTTATGAGGCCTACCTGGGGAGGTGTCTGTGCCTCGGTCTTGTACTGGAGGCCGTGGAGAGTGGGGGCCCTCTGGGCGCCAGGCCAGCCCGGGCATGTGTGCCCTGGGCTGGGGAGAGGGGCGCGGTGTGCTGCCTGGTGGTTATTTGAGAGAGAGAGAGAGAGAGAGAGAGAGAGAGAGAGAGAGAGAGAGAGAGAGAGAGAGAGAGAGAGAGAGAGAGAGAGAGAGAGAGAGAGAGAGAGAGAGAGAGAGAGAGAGAGAGAGAGAGAGAGAGAGAGAGAGAGAGAGAGAGAGAGAGAGAGAGAGAGAGAGAGAGAGAGAGAGAGAGAGAGAGAGAGAGAGAGAGAGAGAGAGAGAGAGAGAGAGAGAGAGAGAGAGAGAGAGAGAGAGAGAGAGAGAGAGAGAGAGAGTTACTTGCTCTATGCTTTTCCGGGTTAATGAAGCATGGCATACTCCCAGGATCCATGTTATCTGTCTTGTTGATACCTGTAGTTCAAAATAAGACTAGTATTGATAACTATAGGCCTATTGCACTTGCAAGTATACTGTCCAAGGTAATAGAAGGGATCCTTATGGATAGGCTTGCAGATTATGTTATCAACAGATATGGGAAACTGTTTGCTAAACTACTTGAGCGAGGGGTCCCCTCTTATATAATTAGGATACTGTAGTTCTGGTACACTCACCAAACTATGCAAGTTAGGTGGGGGATGAGTGTGTGTGTGTGTGTATTCATATGCGTAGATATATATGTGTATGTATATGTGTTTATATATGTAGTGTGCTGTCTATGTGGACCTTCCTGTGTCTTGAATAAAGTTATAATAATAATAATATGCTATGCACATGTGCGTGTGTGTGGTCCTGACCTGAGGACCGCCGGATGTGCAGCACGTAGCCGATGATGTCCTGTGTGTTGTGCTCCGGCTCCTTCCAGGACACCTGGATGGCGCCGGGCGACAACGCCTTGGCGTCGTTGTCCTGGCTGATGCCGTAGATGGTCAGCGTGCTGCGGGAGAGAGAGAAATCAATAAAAACCCTTTTTGTTGTTATATCTTTGGTCAAATGATTAAGCAGTATAAGCGGGCTAATGTATCTTCAAGGCTTTGAAAGGGATAATGTTCACTGCACATTACTCCTTGCAGAAATGTCTTGCAAATGTCTTTGTACCGGTCAATCCGGAGGTCCAGAGCTGCTCCTCCTCAGAGTCTGTCTCTTCAGGTGAGCAGACTCACCTGGCCGGACTTCTCTCTCCTCTGACAACACACTGTTGTTCTTCTTCTTGGCTTTCTTTGGGAAAGCCTATCTCTGAGTCAAAGTTCTACAAACAAAGAAAAAGAGGGGCATTTACAAACAAGAATGTGTTTGCATTGAATGTGTGTAACGGAAGCAAAATGCACCAAATTGACCAATTCCTTATCATGTGTTTTTGATACTCACGTATGTGGCCACGGCTAAACGGATGTCCGTCAAGCTTGGGGACCCGGGGAGGCCCATCTCCCCCCAAGCATAGAGGAGGGACGACAACACCTATGAGGCCGATGTGCGTAAAACAAACATAATTAACAACTCTCAGAGTGACACAAGATATACTCATCCTAGTTCTGGAAACATTGGACCCGAAGCTTGTATGTGTTTTAATTATGTGTTTTAATTATGTTTGTATTATAATTGATAATGCCTCATTTGCATTCCTTCTTAAATGTTTTATATTGTTTTATAGATGCGTGTGCGTGTGTCTGTGTGTGTGTGTGTGTGTGTGTGTGTCTGTGTCTGTGTGTGTCTGTGTGAATCTGTGTCTGTGTGTGTGTGTGTGTGTGCGTGTGTGGACATATACGTGTGCCTGTGTGCTTGTGTGCTATGCACATGTTTGGTGTGTGTGTGTGTATGCTATGCACTTGTTTGGTGTGTGTGTGTATGCTATGCACATTAGTGTTAGTGCTGGGAGCTCTGTGTGTGTCTGTGGGACCCTCAGTGACCTTTAACAGCAGGCAGGCTTCTGGGGCCTAAAGGGAGATAAGTGTGAGCCATTGGGCCTTGCTGTGACTTAATACAATACACAGGGCAGTGCTGGGAGCTCTGTGTGTGTCTGTGTGACCCTCAGTGACCTTTAACAGAGAGCAGGCTTATGAGGCCTACCTGGGGAGATGTCTGTGCCTCTGGGCCTGTCAGTGACTTAATACAACACACAAGGCAGCTGCTCCTCCTCAGAGTCTGTCTCTTCAGGTGAGCAGACTCACCTGGCCGGACTTCTCTCTCTTCTGACAACACACTGTTGTTCCTCTTCTAGGCGTTCTTTGGGGTAGCCTTCTCGCCACCTTATCCGAAGAAATCAGATGGTATTTACAATAGATGCATCTATTGCACACACACACACACACACACACACACACACACACACACACACACACACACACACACACACACACACACACACACACACACACACACACACACACACACACACACACACGATAACCGGAGATTCAGGCTCACATTTACGTAATAATGCAATAATATTAAACGGAGATTCTCGGAGAGCACAAGTAATAACAGTCTAATCATAAACTGTAAAGAATTTAAGTCATGCATTGTTCACTTACATTTGACTCTTGATCAATTCGTAACGTATATAAGTTAGCAGCAGTAGCAGCGCCATTTTGCGAATGAAAACCATGTGGACTCAATCAATATATGTCTGAATATACGAAACTTCGTTTCGTTTGTTTTTATAGTAACAATATTTGGCCAAAACATTGTGGCTCGGGCTGATGAACATTCAATTGTAACGTAGTTTGAGAAGTAAAAGAAAGACAATGACAATCGTCATGTCGTACTGACCTCACGAGCATGGTCAACGAGCACGGTCAACCATAAAACTGTAGTGCCGGAGGAAAAGGAGGACGTAGGCAACTTAATTATAACTATTTATTACAATAAAGTAGAACAGAACAATCGGTCACTGCGCATGTTTCGTACTCTAGTGCAACACTCTAAAGCGTCCCCCTAGCCCCCGTGACTCCTAACCAGTTCCCTCCCACTCGATCCGTAAGAGGGGAGGGAACCCGTGACCCTCTGTGACCCTCAATAGAGAGCAGTGAATCTCTCTCTCTCTCTCTCTTTCTCTCTCTCTAATTTATGGATTTATATCACTTTTATTCAAAACAAGACACATTTGTGTGTGGATCAGAAATGTGTGTGTGAAACTTACTTTTGCCTATGGATTTATTTTACAGTTATACCTGCTGATATCCATTTGTGTGTGCATTGAAATGTATTGGTGAGAAGAGAGTAATTTATATAAAAATGACAAAATACATTTGTTAATCCTTCTCTGTGCATTCATTATTAATGAGACTGTTCTGACCCACAAAAAAAAAACACAAAAAACAGGGGCATTTTCGCTCATTTGGGAAGGGGTCAGCAATTGTGCTGACCTCTTCCCAAATAAGCGAAAATGCCCCTTCCCCCCACAGCCTTTGTGACTGACGGTATGACCTGTTTTCGTAGTAGAAGTACACATGTACTCTCTTGTATTAACTCATGGATTGAGCAGTATACACATCTTTCTAACATACCTGAGGAAATGTTTAAAACTAGCGTGCATGATCATTGGTCTCCACAAACAGCAAAACACATCCTCTCTGACTGGAGAACACAGTTTAACTTTTAATTATCAGTGCTAGAATATATACTTGTGTAACTTAAATTGAGGTTCTGTGGTGATTTAAATGCTTTTAAATTGTACAATTGTGATAAATGTGTTTTCTTCAACTAAAAGCAGATTTGATGGTGTATTTTCACCTCAAGTGTGTGTTTGAGTGGTAAAAACATGTTCAAAGAGACATGGTTTTGACCTCCAATAGCACTGGGGACATTAGGGCCTTGCTGTGACTTAATACAATACACAGGGCAGTACTTGGAGCTCTGTGTATGTATTTTTTGTGTATATATTTGAATTCACAAAAAACAGGGGCATTTTCGCTCATTTGGGAAGAGGTCAGCAATTGTGCTGACCTCTTCCCAAATAAGCGAAAATGCCCCTTCCCCCCACAGCCTTTGTGACTGACGGTATGACCTGTTTTCGTAGTAGAAGTACACATGTACTCTCTTGTATTAACTCATGGATTGAGCAGTATACACATCTTTCTAACATACCTGAGGAAATGTTTAAAACTAGCGTGCATGATCATTGGTCTCCACAAACAGCAAAACACATCTGGTCTGGCCTGGTCACAAAACCTGATTTACTAGCTCCAGTGGGAACTTGAATGCAAATGAACTTAACCTCTCTCAGTTAAGAGGGGAGGGATTTGTTTTTAAGATACAAGGAGAATGAATACAGTTCCTTCTAATTTAGGGTTAGGGTTAGGATTTATATCACTTTTATTCAAAACAAGACACATTTGTGTGTGGATCAGAAATGTGTGTGTGAAACTTACTTTTGCCTATGGATTTATTTTACAGTTATACCTGCCGATATCCATTTGTGTGTGGATTGAAATGTTTTTGTGAGAAGAGAGTAATTTATATAAAAATTACAAAATACATTTGTTAATCCTTCTCCGTGCATTCATTATTAATGAGACTGTTCTGACCCCATAAAAATGGACAAACAACGACCAGTTTCCAAATGTTTTTTTTATTGAAAAGTTTCAAACAACTAAAACAAAACATGAATAAATATATATAACAAAAACACGGAACATGAATAAATATATAGAACTAAAACACAACATGAATAAATATATAGAACTAAAACAAAACATGAATAAATATATATAACAAAAACACGGTGCAGTACCGCTGCAGTATCGGCACTGGGCTTTTCCCTCTTCGCTCGCCGGAGCCGGCGCTGTTCTCGGCGATGCACTGGTAGTCGCTGCCGCGGTCGTATTGCGATGGTCCCTCCTGCCAATCTCTGAGTCAAAGTTCTACAAACAAAGAAAAAGAGGGGCATTTACAAAAAAGAATGTGTTTGCATTGAATGTGTGTAACGGAAGCAAAATGCACCAAATTGACCAATTCCTTATCATGTGTTTTTGATACTCACGTATGTGGCCACGGCTAAACGGATGTCCGTCAAGCTTGGGGACCCGGGGAGGCCCATCTCCCCCCAAGCTTAGAGGAGGGACGACAACACCTATGAGGCCGATGTGCGTAAAACAAACATAATTAACAACTCTCAGAGTGACACAAGATATACTCATCCTAGTTCTGGAAACATTGGACCCGAAGCTTGTATGTGTTTTAATTATGTGTTTTAATTATGTTTGTATTATAATTGATAATGCCTCATTTGCATTCCTTCTTAAATGTTTTATATTGTTTTATAGATGCGTGTGCGTGTGTCTGTGTCTGTGTGTGTGTGTGTGTGTGTGTGTGTGTCTGTGTCTGTGTGAATCTGTGTCTGTGTGTGTGTGTGCGTGTGTGGACATATACGTGTGCCTGTGTGCTTGTGTGCTATGCACATGTTTGGTGTGTGTGTGTGTATGCTATGCACTTGTTTGGTGTGTGTGTGTATGCTATGCACATTAGTGTTAGTGCTGGGAGCTCTGTGTGTGTCTGTGGGACCCTCAGTGACCTTTAACAGCAGGCAGGCTTCTGGGGCCTAAAGGGAGATAAGTGTGAGCCATTGGGCCTTGCTGTGACTTAATACAATACACAGGGCAGTGCTGGGAGCTCTGTGTGTGTCTGTGTGACCCTCAGTGACCTTTAACAGAGAGCAGGCTTATGAGGCCTACCTGGAGAGATGTCTGTGCCTCTGGGCCTGTCAGTGACTTAATACAACACACAGGGCAGTGCTGGGAGCTCTGTGTGTGTCTATGTGACCCTCAGTGACCTTTAATAGACAGCAGGCTTATGAGGCCTACTATGCTATGCACATGTTTGGTGCGTGTGTGAATGCTATGCACATGTTTGGTGTGTGTGTGTGTGTATGCTATGCACATGTGCGTGTGTGTGGTCCTGACCTGAGGACAGCCGGATGTGCAGCACGTAGCTGATGATGTCCTGTGTGTTCTGCTCCGGCTCCTTCCAGGACACCTGGATGGCGCCGGGCGACAACGCCTGGGCCCGCACCTGTGTGGGGGCCCCGGGGAGCCCGTCGGCCCACAGCACGGTGAGGCGGGCGCTGGCCTGCGTGGAGCCGGCGCTGTTCTCGGTTCTGGACAAACAAGTAGTGTAGTTAACTTACAGTTAGTTGAATGCTTGTTTCTTATCTGTTGAAAGCTTTGTTGAATATCTACTAACCATCTACTAATAATGCAACTAATAGTTAACTGACAGTTAGTTGAATGCATGCCACGTGTACAAAACAACATCTACTAATAGTGCAACTTATAGTTAACAGACAGTTAGTTGAATCCTTGTTTCTTATCTGTTGAACAAGCTCTGTCAAATATCAACTAACCATCTACTAATAGTGCAACTTATAGTTAACTTACAGTTAGTTGAATACATGTTACTTATCTGTTGATATAGTTCAGTTGATTGGCCCAAGCCATTGGGCCTTGCTGTGACTTAATACAATACAATATAGTTCAGTTGATTGGCCCAAGCCATTGGGCCTTGCTGTGACTTAATACAATACACAGGGCAGTGTTGGGAGCTCTGTGTGTGTCTGTGTGACCCTCAGTGACCTTTAACAGAGAGCAGGCTTATGAGGCCTACCTGGGGAGGTGTCTGTGCCTCGGTCTTGTACTGGAGGCCGTGGAGAGTGGGGGCCCTCTGGGCGCCAGGCCAGCCCGGGCATGTGTGCCCTGGGCTGGGGAGAGGGGCGCGGTGTGCTGCCTGGTGGTTATTTGAGAGAGAGAGAGAGAGAGAGAGAGAGAGAGAGAGAGAGAGAGAGAGAGAGAGAGAGAGAGAGAGAGAGAGAGAGAGAGAGAGAGAGAGAGAGAGAGAGAGAGAGAGAGAGAGAGAGAGAGAGAGAGAGAGAGAGAGAGAGAGAGAGAGAGAGAGAGAGAGAGAGAGAGAGAGAGAGAGAGAGAGAGAGAGAGAGAGAGAGAGAGAGAGAGAGAGAGAGAGTTACTTGCTCTATGCTTTTCCGGGTTAATGAAGCATGGCATACTCCCAGGATCCATGTTATCTGTCTTGTTGATACCTGTAGTTCAAAATAAGACTAGTATTGATAACTATAGGCCTATTGCACTTGCAAGTATACTGTCCAAGGTAATAGAAGGGATCCTTATGGATAGGCTTGCAGATTATGTTATCAACAGATATGGGAAACTGTTTGCTAAACTACTTGAGCGAGGGGTCCCCTCTTATATAATTAGGATACTGTAGTTCTGGTACACTCACCAAACTATGCAAGTTAGGTGGGGGATGAGTGTGTGTGTGTGTGTATTCATATGCGTAGATATATATGTGTATGTATATGTGTTTATATATGTAGTGTGCTGTCTATGTGGACCTTCCTGTGTCTTGAATAAAGTTATAATAATAATAATATGCTATGCACATGTGCGTGTGTGTGGTCCTGACCTGAGGACCGCCGGATGTGCAGCACGTAGCCGATGATGTCCTGTGTGTTGTGCTCCGGCTCCTTCCAGGACACCTGGATGGCGCCGGGCGACAACGCCTTGGCGTCGTTGTCCTGGCTGATGCCGTAGATGGTCAGCGTGCTGCGGGAGAGAGAGAAATCAATAAAAACCCTTTTTGTTGTTATATCTTTGGTCAAATGATTAAGCAGTATAAGCGGGCTAATGTATCTTCAAGGCTTTGAAAGGGATAATGTTCACTGCACATTACTCCTTGCAGAAATGTCTTGCAAATGTCTTTGTACCGGTCAATCCGGAGGTCCAGAGCTGCTCCTCCTCAGAGTCTGTCTCTTCAGGTGAGCAGACTCACCTGGCCGGACTTCTCTCTCTTCTGACAACACACTGTTGTTCCTCTTCTAGGCTTTCTTTGGGGTAGCCTTCTCGCCACCTTATCCGAAGAAATCAGATGGTATTTACAATAGATGCATCTATTGCACACACACACACACACACACACACACACACACACACACACACACACACACACACACACACACACACACACACACACACACACACACACGATAACCGGAGATTCAGGCTCACATTTACGTAATAATGCAATAATATTAAACGGAGATTCTCGGAGAGCACAAGTAATAACAGTCTAATCATAAACTGTAAAGAATTTAAGTCTTGCATTGTTCACTTACATTTGACTCTTGATCAATTCGTAACGTATATAAGTAAGCAGCAGTAGCAGCGCCATTTTGCGAATGAAAACCATGTGGACTCAATCAATATATGTCTGAATATACGAAACTTCGTTTCGTTTGTTTTTATAGTAACAATATTTGGCCAAAACATTGTGGCTCGGGCTGATGAACATTCAATTGTAACGTAGTTTGAGAAGTAAAAGAAAGACAATGACAATCGTCATGTCGTACTGACCTCACGAGCATGGTCAACGAGCACGGTCAACCATAAAACTGTAGTGCCGGAGGAAAAGGAGGACGTAGGCAACTTAATTATAACTATTTATTACAATAAAGTAGAACAGAACAATCGGTCACTGCGCATGTTTCGTACTCTAGTGCAACACTCTAAAGCGTCCCCCTAGCCCCCGTGACTCCTAACCAGTTCCCTCCCACTCGATCCGTAAGAGGGGAGGGAACCCGTGACCCTCTGTGACCCTCAATAGAGAGCAGTGAATCTCTCTCTCTCTCTCTCTAATTTATGGATTTATATCACTTTTATTCAAAACAAGACACATTTGTGTGTGGATCAGAAATGTGTGTGTGAAACTTACTTTTGCCTATGGATTTATTTTACAGTTATACCTGCTGATATCCATTTGTGTGTGCATTGAAATGTATTGGTGAGAAGAGAGTAATTTATATAAAAATGACAAAATACATTTGTTAATCCTTCTCTGTGCATTCATTATTAATGAGACTGTTCTGACCCACAAAAAAACCCCACAAAAAACAGGGGCATTTTCGCTCATTTGGGAAGAGGTCAGCAATTGTGCTGACCTCTTCCCAAATAAGCGAAAATGCCCCTTCCCCCCACAGCCTTTGTGACTGACGGTATGACCTGTTTTCGTAGTAGAAGTACACATGTACTCTCTTGTATTAACTCATGGATTGAGCAGTATACACATCTTTCTAACATACCTGAGGAAATGTTTAAAACTAGCGTGCATGATCATTGGTCTCCACAAACAGCAAAACACATCCTCTCTGACTGGAGAACACAGTTTAACTTTTAATTATCAGTGCTAGAATATATACTTGTGTAACTTAAATTGAGGTTCTGTGGTGATTTAAATGCTTTTAAATTGTACAATTGTGATAAATGTGTTTTCTTCAACTAAAAGCAGATTTGATGGTGTATTTTCACCTCAAGTGTGTGTTTGAGTGGTAAAAACATGTTCAAAGAGACATGGTTTTGACCTCCAATAGCACTGGGGACATTAGGGCCTTGCTGTGACTTAATACAATACACAGGGCAGTACTTGGAGCTCTGTGTATGTATTTTTTGTGTATATATTTGAATCCACAAAAAACAGGGGCATTTTCGCTCATTTGGGAAGAGGTCAGCAATTGTGCTGACCTCTTCCCAAATAAGCGAAAATGCCCCTTCCCCCCACAGCCTTTGTGACTGACGGTATGACCTGTTTTCGTAGTAGAAGTACACATGTACTCTCTTGTATTAACTCATGGATTGAGCAGTATACACATCTTTCTAACATACCTGAGGAAATGTTTAAAACTAGCGTGCATGATCATTGGTCTCCACAAACAGCAAAACACATCTGGTCTGGCCTGGTCACAAAACCTGATTTACTAGCTCCAGTGGGAACTTGAATGCAAATGAACTTAACCTCTCTCAGTTAAGAGGGGAGGGATTTGTTTTTAAGATACAAGGAGAATGAATACAGTTCCTTCTAATTTAGGGTTAGGGTTAGGATTTATATCACTTTTATTCAAAACAAGACACATTTGTGTGTGGATCAGAAATGTGTGTGTGAAACTTACTTTTGCCTATGGATTTATTTTACAGTTATACCTGCCGATATCCATTTGTGTGTGGATTGAAATGTTTTTGTGAGAAGAGAGTAATTTATATAAAAATTACAAAATACATTTGTTAATCCTTCTCCGTGCATTCATTATTAATGAGACTGTTCTGACCCCATAAAAATGGACAAACAACGACCAGTTTCCAAATGTTTTTTTTATTGAAAAGTTTCAAACAACTAAAACAAAACATGAATAAATATATATAACAAAAACACGGAACATGAATAAATATATAGAACTAAAACACAACATGAATAAATATATAGAACTAAAACTAAAACAAAACAGGTGAGTCTGTCTCTTCAGGTGAGCAGACTCACCTGGCCGGACTTCTCTCTCCTCTGACAACACACTGTTGTTCTTCTTCTTGGCTTTCTTTGGGAAAGCCTATCTCTGAGTCAAAGTTCTACAAACAAAGAAAAAGAGGGGCATTTACAAACAAGAATGTGTTTGCATTGAATGTGTGTAACGGAAGCAAAATGCACCAAATTGACCAATTCCTTATCATGTGTTTTTGATACTCACGTATGTGGCCACGGCTAAACGGATGTCCGTCAAGCTTGGGGACCCGGGGAGGCCCATCTCCCCCCAAGCATAGAGGAGGGACGACAACACCTATGAGGCCGATGTGCGTAAAACAAACATAATTAACAACTCTCAGAGTGACACAAGATATACTCATCCTAGTTCTGGAAACATTGGACCCGAAGCTTGTATGTGTTTTAATTATGTGTTTTAATTATGTTTGTATTATAATTGATAATGCCTCATTTGCATTCCTTCTTAAATGTTTTATATTGTTTTATAGATGCGTGTGCGTGTGTCTGTGTCTGTGTCTGTGTGTGTGTGTGTGTGTCTGTGTGAATCTGTGTCTGTGTGTGTGTGTGTGTGCGGACATATACGTGTGCCTGTGTGCTTGTGTGCTATGCACATGTTTGGTGTGTGTGTGTGTATGCTATGCACTTGTTTGGTGTGTGTGTGTATGCTATGCACATTAGTGTTAGTGCTGGGAGCTCTGTGTGTGTCTGTGGGACCCTCAGTGACCTTTAAAAATCTATTTAATGTTACGACCGGCTCAAGGTCACAACACATAGACGGACACCATACTGAGTATGATGCAAAAAAGGTGTTAATTTACAACCAGGAAGATGTACAACATAAACAAAAGCTGGTCCTGGCCCTCCCCAGTCCGGGAGGGCCAGGTCCTCGTCAGGGGGGGTCCGGTTGATGTCTGGGGTGGTAGGGGATCTGTTGTGGCTCGGCTCCCGTCACCCAAAGCATTGTGCTTTTTGCTGGGTGGGCCCTGGACCACAAGGGTCACTGTAAACCAGACAGAAAGAAGAGAAAAGGCTGAAACAATCACCAGAAAACGAAATAAATGAAAGAAATGGATAAAACAATCACCAGGAAACGAAATAAATGAAATAAATGGCAAAAATAATCATCAGAAAACGAATTAAATTGAAGAAATGACATAGAATAGGCTAAAAACGAAAATGAAAAATAACCGAAAACAAGGAAAATAGCAGTCCGCTCACTGTAAAATTCAAAACGCGAAACGCCTGGGATTCTATTTTTCGCTGAGCTCCAGAGGAGGCTAACTTTGTGAGTTTGAGTCCGAGATGAGTCCCCATCTCGGACTGAGTGGTGCGGTTGAATGCAAACGGTCTGGAAGTCTTGGGGAGGCTCCAGAGCAGCGGGACGACGTCGCGTAAGAGCCGAAACGGGTCCCGATCTCGGACTGAGTGGTGCGGTTGGTGGCCAACGGTCTGGAAGTATTCCAGGGGCTCCAGAGCAGCGGGACGACGTCGCGTAAGAGCCGAAACGGGTCCCGATCTCGGACTGAGTGGTGCGGTTGATGGCAAACGGTCTGGAAGTCTTGGGGAGGCTCCAGAGCAGCGGGACAACGTCGCGTAAGAGCCGAAACGGGTCCCGATCTCGGACTGAGTGGTGCGGTTGATGGCAAACGGTCTGGAAGTCTTGGGGAGGCTCCAGAGCAGCGGGACAACGTCGCGTAAGAGCCGAAACGGGTCCCGATCTCGGACTGAGTGGTGCGGTTGATGGCAAACGGTCTGGAAGTCACTTTTTTTTTTTTTTGCACTTTTTTTTTATTCACAAAAAACACTTATTTTGGGAAGACTTGTGTAACTTAAATTGAGGTTCTGTGGTGATTTAAATGCTTTTAAATTGTACAATTGTGATAAATGTGTTTTCTTCAACTAAAAGCAGATTTGATGGTGTATTTTCACCTCAAGTGTGTGTTTGAGTGGTAAAAACATGTTCAAAGAGACATGGTTTTGGCCTCCAATAGCACTGGGGACATTAGGGCCTTGCTGTGACTTAATACAATACACAGGGCAGTACTTGGAGCTCTGTGTATGTATTTTTTGTGTATATATTTGAATTCACAAAAAACAGGGGCATTTTCGCTCATTTGGGAAGAGGTCCGCAATTGTGCTGACCTCTTCCCAAATAAGCGAAAATGCCCCTGTTTTCCCAAAGCCTTTGTGACTGACGGTATGACCTGTTTTCGTAGTAGAAGTACACATGTACTCTCTTGTATTGGGAATAAAAACGTTTTTGCCTTTTTTTAATTCACAAAAAACTATTTTCTAAAGCAGCACATGAATAAGGGTGGGGCTTCACTGCACTGGGAGTGTGAGTGACCTAAGGCCAAGTCAATTTGTAATACAATGGGTGGATATTGACTTGAATTAACTTAACCTCTCTCAGTTAAGAGGGGAGGGATTCGTTTTTAAGATACAGGGAGAATGAATACAGTTCATTCTAATGTAATAATTATAGAAACAAGGTTAATATAATTTGTGTGTGATTGTATATTTATAGTTATGATTGATGACAGTATGACCTGTTTTTTGAATGTATATCCTTGTGGACTTAGACTCAGAATGGGAATAAAAACGTTTTTGCCTTATTTTTGTTTTTTTTCGACTTTTTCCAAGATTGGCTTTTTCCTCCACATTTGATTCATCATTTAAATCACACATTCCCCAAGGTCTGGAAAAGATAATAATTGTGTCTGTACAGGTCATGTACAGGTCATGTACAGGTCATGTACAGACATGAATAAGGGTGGGGCTTCACTGCACTGGGAGTGTGAGTGACCTAAGGCCAAGTCAATTTGTAATACAATGGGTGGATATTGGACAGAAACCGGGTCATTAACTTAACCTCTCTCAGTTAAGAGGGGAGGGATTCGTTTTTAAGATACAGGGAGAATGAATACAGTTCATTCTAATGTAATAATTACAGAAACAAGGTTAATATAATTTGTGTGTGATTGTATATTTATAGTTATGATTGATGACAGTATGACCTGTTTTTTGAATGTATATCCTTGTGGACTTAGACTCAGAATGGGAATAAAAACGTTTTTGCCTTATTTTTGTTTTTTTTCGACTTCCAAGATTGGCTTTTTCCTCCACATTTGATTCATCATTTAAATCACACATTCCCCAAGGTCTGGAAAAGATAATAATTGTGTCTGTACAGGTCATGTACAGGTCATGTACAGGTCATGTACAGACATGAATAAGGGTGGGGCTTCACTGCACTGGGAGTGTGAGTGACCTAAGGCCAAGTCAGAAGGGTTCCATGTGAACAGCAGTTGAACATGGGTCAGTCGGTCCTAAGAGATTGGCGAACGCCGTTCAAAAGTGCGGGGCGATGGCCTCCGTCGCCCCCGGTCGATCGAAAGGGAGTCGGGTTCAGATCCCCGAATCTGGAGAGGCGGAGATAGGCGCCGCGAGGCGTCCAGTGCGGTAACGCAAACGACCCCGGAGAAGCTGGCGGGAGCCCCGGGAAGAGTTCTCTTTTCTTTGTGAAGGGCAGGGCGCCCTGGAATGTGTGTGTCCGTGTGACCCTCAGTGACCTTTAACAGAGAGCAGGCTTAAGAGGCCTACCTGGGGAGGTGTCTGTGCCTCTGGGCCTGTCAGTGACTTAATGAAACACACAGGGCAGTGTTTGGTGCTCTGTGTGTGTCTGTGTGACCCTCAGTGACCTTTAATGAATGGATAGCAGGCTTATGAGGCCTACCCGGGGAGGTGGAGGTTTTGACCTCCAATAGCACTGGGGACATTAGGGCCTTGCTGTGACTTAATACAATACACAGGGCAGTACTTGGAGCTCTGTGTATGTATTTTTTGTGTATATATTTTTTATTTCGCAAAAAACAGGGGCATTTTCGCTCATTTGGGAAGAGTTCAGCAATTGTGCTGACGTCTTCCCAAATAAGCGAAAATGCCCCTTCCCCCCACAGCCTTTGTGACTGACGGTATGACCTGTTTTCGTAGTAGAAGTACACATGTACTCTCTTGTATTAACTCATGGATTGAGCAGTATACACATCTTTCTAACATACCTGAGGAAATGTTTAAAACTAGCGTGCATGATCATTGGTCTCCACAAACAGCAAAACACATCCTCTCTGACTGGAGAACACAGTTTAACTTTTAATTATCAGTGCTAGAATATATACTTGTGTAACTTAAATTGAGGTTCTGTGGTGATTTAAATGCTTTTAAATTGTACAATTGTGATAAATGTGTTTTCTTCAACTAATAGCAGATTTGATGGTGTATTTTCACCTCAAGTGTGTGTTTGAGTGGTAAAAACATGTTCAAAGAGACATGGTTTTGACCTCCAATAGCACTGGGGACATTAGGGCCTTGCTGTGACTTAATACAATACACAGGGCAGTACTTGGAGCTCTGTGTATGTATTTTTTGTGTATATATTTTTTATTTCGCAAAAAACAGGGGCATTTTCGCTCATTTGGGAAGAGTTCAGCAATTGTGCTGACGTCTTCCCAAATAAGCGAAAATGCCCCTTCCCCCCACAGCCTTTGTGACTGACGGTATGACCTGTTTTCGTAGTAGAAGTACACATGTACTCTCTTGTATTAACTCATGGATTGAGCAGTATACACATCTTTCTAACATACCTGAGGAAATGTTTAAAACTAGCGTGCATGATCATTGGTCTCCACAAACAGCAAAACACATCCTCTCTGACTGGAGAACACAGTTTAACTTTTAATTATCAGTGCTAGAATATATACTTGTGTAACTTAAATTGAGGTTCTGTGGTGATTTAAATGCTTTTAAATTGTACAATTGTGATAAATGTGTTTTCTTCAACTAAAAGCAGATTTGATGGTGTATTTTCACCTCAAGTGTGTGTTTGAGTGGTAAAAACATGTTCAAAGAGACATGGTTTTGACCTCCAATAGCACTGGGGACATTAGGGCCTTGCTGTGACTTAATACAATACACAGGGCAGTACTTGGAGCTCTGTGTATGTATTTTTTGTGTATATATTTGAATTCACAAAAAACAGGGGCATTTTCGCTCATTTGGGAAGAGGTCAGCAATTGTGCTGACCTCTTCCCAAATAAGCGAAAATGCCCCTTCCCCCCACAGCCTTTGTGACTGACGGTATGACCTGTTTTCGTAGTAGAAGTACACATGTACTCTCTTGTATTAACTCATGGATTGAGCAGTATACACATCTTTCTAACATACCTGAGGAAATGTTTAAAACTAGCGTGCATGATCATTGGTCTCCACAAACAGCAAAACACATCTGGTCTGGCCTGGTCACAAAACCTGATTTACTAGCTCCAGTGGGAACTTGAATGCAAATGAACTTAACCTCTCTCAGTTAAGAGGGGAGGGATTTGTTTTTAAGATACAAGGAGAATGAATACAGTTCCTTCTAATTTAGGGTTAGGGTTAGGATTTATATCACTTTTATTCAAAACAAGACACATTTGTGTGTGGATCAGAAATGTGTGTGTGAAACTTACTTTTGCCTATGGATTTATTTTACAGTTATACCTGCCGATATCCATTTGTGTGTGGATTGAAATGTTTTTGTGAGAAGAGAGTAATTTATATAAAAATTACAAAATACATTTGTTAATCCTTCTCCGTGCATTCATTATTAATGAGACTGTTCTGACCCCATAAAAATGGACAAACAACGACCAGTTTCCAAATGTTTTTTTTATTGAAAAGTTTCAAACAACTAAAACAAAACATGAATAAATATATATAACAAAAACACGGAACATGAATAAATATATAGAACTAAAACACAACATGAATAAATATATAGAACTAAAACAAAACATGAATAAATATATATAACAAAAACACGGTGCAGTACCGCTGCAGTATCGGCACTGGGCTTTTCCCTCTTCGCTCGCCGGAGCCGGCGCTGTTCTCGGCGATGCACTGGTAGTCGCTGCCGCGGTCGTATTGCGATGGTCCCTCCTGCCAATCTCTGAGTCAAAGTTCTACAAACAAAGAAAAAGAGGGGCATTTACAAACAAGAATGTGTTTGCATTGAATGTGTGTAACGGAAGCAAAATGCACCAAATTGACCAATTCCTTATCATGTGTTTTTGATACTCACGTATGTGGCCACGGCTAAACGGATGTCCGTCAAGCTTGGGGACCCGGGGAGGCCCATCTCCCCCCAAGCTTAGAGGAGGGACGACAACACCTATGAGGCCGATGTGCGTAAAACAAACATAATTAACAACTCTCAGAGTGACACAAGATATACTCATCCTAGTTCTGGAAACATTGGACCCGAAGCTTGTATGTGTTTTAATTATGTGTTTTAATTATGTTTGTATTATAATTGATAATGCCTCATTTGCATTCCTTCTTAAATGTTTTATATTGTTTTATAGATGCGTGTGCGTGTGTCTGTGTCTGTGTGTGTGTGTGTGTGTGTGTGTGTGTGTGTCTGTGTCTGTGTCTGTGTGTGTCTGTGTGTGTGTGTGCGTGTGTGGACATATACGTGTGCCTGTGTGCTTGTGTGCTATGCACATGTTTGGTGTGTGTGTGTGTATGCTATGCACTTGTTTGGTGTGTGTGTGTATGCTATGCACATTAGTGTTAGTGCTGGGAGCTCTGTGTGTGTCTGTGGGACCCTCAGTGACCTTTAACAGCAGGCAGGCTTCTGGGAGATAAGTGTGAGCCATTGGGCCTTGCTGTGACTTAATACAATACACAGGGCAGTGCTGGGAGCTCTGTGTGTGTCTGTGTGACCCTCAGTGACCTTTAACAGAGAGCAGGCTTATGAGGCCTACCTGGGGAGATGTCTGTGCCTCTGGGCCTGTCAGTGACTTAATACAACACACAGGGCAGTGCTGGGAGCTCTGTGTGTGTCTATGTGACCCTCAGTGACCTTTAATAGACAGCAGGCTTATGAGGCCTACTATGCTATGCACATGTTTGGTGCGTGTGTGAATGCTATGCACATGTTTGGTGTGTGTGTGTGTGTGTATGCTATGCACATGTGCGTGTGTGTGGTCCTGACCTGAGGACAGCCGGATGTGCAGCACGTAGCTGATGATGTCCTGTGTGTTCTGCTCCGGCTCCTTCCAGGACACCTGGATGGCGCCGGGCGACAACGCCTGGGCCCGCACCTGTGTGGGGGCCCCGGGGAGCCCGTCGGCCCACAGCACGGTGAGGCGGGCGCTGGCCTGCGTGGAGCCGGCGCTGTTCTCGGTTCTGGACAAACAAGTAGTGTAGTTAACTTACAGTTAGTTGAATGCTTGTTTCTTATCTGTTGAAAGCGGTGTGCTGCCTGGTGGTTATTTGAGAGAGAGAGAGAGAGAGAGAGAGAGAGAGAGAGAGAGAGAGAGAGAGAGAGAGAGAGAGAGAGAGAGAGAGAGAGAGAGAGAGAGAGAGAGAGAGAGAGAGAGAGAGAGAGAGAGAGAGAGAGAGAGAGAGAGAGAGAGAGAGAGAGAGAGAGAGAGAGAGAGAGAGAGAGAGATACTTGCTCTATGCTTTTCCGGGTTAATGAAGCATGGCATACTCCCAGGATCCATGTTATCTGTCTTGTTGATACCTGTAGTTCAAAATAAGACTAGTATTGATAACTATAGGCCTATTGCACTTGCAAGTATACTGTCCAAGGTAATAGAAGGGATCCTTATGGATAGGCTTGCAGATTATGTTATCAACAGATATGGGAAACTGTTTGCTAAACTACTTGAGCGAGGGGTCCCCTCTTATATAATTAGGATACTGTAGTTCTGGTACACTCACCAAACTATGCAAGTTAGGTGGGGGATGAGTGTGTGTGTATTCATATGCGTAGATATATATGTGTATGTATATGTGTTTATATATGTAGTGTGCTGTCTATGTGGACCTTCCTGTGTCTTGAATAAAGTTATAATAATAATAATATGCTATGCACATGTGCGTGTGTGTGGTCCTGACCTGAGGACCGCCGGATGTGCAGCACGTAGCCGATGATGTCCTGTGTGTTGTGCTCCGGCTCCTTCCAGGACACCTGGATGGCGCCGGGCGACAACGCCTTGGCGTCGTTGTCCTGGCTGATGCCGTAGATGGTCAGCGTGCTGCGGGAGAGAGAGAAATCAATAAAAACCCTTTTTGTTGTTATATCTTTGGTCAAATGATTAAGCAGTATAAGCGGGCTAATGTATCTTCAAGGCTTTGAAAGGGATAATGTTCACTGCACATTACTCCTTGCAGAAATGTCTTGCAAATGTCTTTGTACCGGTCAATCCGGAGGTCCAGAGCTGCTCCTCCTCAGAGTCTGTCTCTTCAGGTGAGCAGACTCACCTGGCCGGACTTCTCTCTCCTCTGACAACACACTGTTGTTCTTCTTCTTGGCTTTCTTTGGGAAAGCCTATCTCTGAGTCAAAGTTCTACAAACAAAGAAAAAGAGGGGCATTTACAAACAAGAATGTGTTTGCATTGAATGTGTGTAACGGAAGCAAAATGCACCAAATTGACCAATTCCTTATCATGTGTTTTTGATACTCACGTATGTGGCCACGGCTAAACGGATGTCCGTCAAGCTTGGGGACCCGGGGAGGCCCATCTCCCCCCAAGCTTAGAGGAGGGACGACAACACCTATGAGGCCGATGTGCGTAAAACAAACATAATTAACAACTCTCAGAGTGACACAAGATATACTCATCCTAGTTCTGGAAACATTGGACCCGAAGCTTGTATGTGTTTTAATTATGTGTTTTAATTATGTTTGTATTATAATTGATAATGCCTCATTTGCATTCCTTCTTAAATGTTTTATATTGTTTTATAGATGCGTGTGCGTGTGTCTGTGTCTGTGTGTGTGTGTGTGTGTGTGTGTGTCTGTGTCTGTGTGAATCTGTGTCTGTGTGTGTGTGTGCGTGTGTGGACATATACGTGTGCCTGTGTGCTTGTGTGCTATGCACATGTTTGGTGTGTGTGTGTGTATGCTATGCACTTGTTTGGTGTGTGTGTGTATGCTATGCACATTAGTGTTAGTGCTGGGAGCTCTGTGTGTGTCTGTGGGACCCTCAGTGACCTTTAACAGCAGGCAGGCTTCTGGGGCCTAAAGGGAGATAAGTGTGAGCCATTGGGCCTTGCTGTGACTTAATACAATACACAGGGCAGTGCTGGGAGCTCTGTGTGTGTCTGTGTGACCCTCAGTGACCTTTAACAGAGAGCAGGCTTATGAGGCCTACCTGGAGAGATGTCTGTGCCTCTGGGCCTGTCAGTGACTTAATACAACACACAGGGCAGTGCTGGGAGCTCTGTGTGTGTCTATGTGACCCTCAGTGACCTTTAATAGACAGCAGGCTTATGAGGCCTACTATGCTATGCACATGTTTGGTGCGTGTGTGAATGCTATGCACATGTTTGGTGTGTGTGTGTGTGTGTATGCTATGCACATGTGCGTGTGTGTGGTCCTGACCTGAGGACAGCCGGATGTGCAGCACGTAGCTGATGATGTCCTGTGTGTTCTGCTCCGGCTCCTTCCAGGACACCTGGATGGCGCCGGGCGACAACGCCTGGGCCCGCACCTGTGTGGGGGCCCCGGGGAGCCCGTCGGCCCACAGCACGGTGAGGCGGGCGCTGGCCTGCGTGGAGCCGGCGCTGTTCTCGGTTCTGGACAAACAAGTAGTGTAGTTAACTTACAGTTAGTTGAATGCTTGTTTCTTATCTGTTGAAAGCGGTGTGCTGCCTGGTGGTTATTTAAGAGAGAGAGAGAGAGAGAGAGAGAGAGAGAGAGAGAGAGAGAGAGAGAGAGAGAGAGAGAGAGAGAGAGAGAGAGAGAGAGAGAGAGAGAGAGAGAGAGAGAGAGAGAGAGAGAGAGAGAGAGAGAGAGAGAGAGAGAGAGAGAGAGAGAGAGAGAGAGAGAGAGAGAGAGAGAGAGAGAGAGAGAGAGAGAGATACTTGCTCTATGCTTTTCCGGGTTAATGAAGCATGGCATACTCCCAGGATCCATGTTATCTGTCTTGTTGATACCTGTAGTTCAAAATAAGACTAGTATTGATAACTATAGGCCTATTGCACTTGCAAGTATACTGTCCAAGGTAATAGAAGGGATCCTTATGGATAGGCTTGCAGATTATGTTATCAACAGATATGGGAAACTGTTTGCTAAACTACTTGAGCGAGGGGTCCCCTCTTATATAATTAGGATACTGTAGTTCTGGTACACTCACCAAACTATGCAAGTTAGGTGGGGGATGAGTGTGTGTGTATTCATATGCGTAGATATATATGTGTATGTATATGTGTTTATATATGTAGTGTGCTGTCTATGTGGACCTTCCTGTGTCTTGAATAAAGTTATAATAATAATAATATGCTATGCACATGTGCGTGTGTGTGGTCCTGACCTGAGGACCGCCGGATGTGCAGCACGTAGCCGATGATGTCCTGTGTGTTGTGCTCCGGCTCCTTCCAGGACACCTGGATGGCGCCGGGCGACAACGCCTTGGCGTCGTTGTCCTGGCTGATGCCGTAGATGGTCAGCGTGCTGCGGGAGAGAGAGAAATCAATAAAAACCCTTTTTGTTGTTATATCTTTGGTCAAATGATTAAGCAGTATAAGCGGGCTAATGTATCTTCAAGGCTTTGAAAGGGATAATGTTCACTGCACATTACTCCTTGCAGAAATGCCTTGCAAATGTCTTTGTACCGGTCAATCCGGAGGTCCAGAGCTGCTCCTCCTCAGAGTCTGTCTCTTCAGGTGAGCAGACTCACCTGGCCGGACTTCTCTCTCCTCTGACAACACACTGTTGTTCTTCTTCTTGGCTTTCTTTGGGAAAGCCTATCTCTGAGTCAAAGTTCTACAAACAAAGAAAAAGAGGGGCATTTACAAACAAGAATGTGTTTGCATTGAATGCGTGTAACGGAAGCAAAATGCACCAAATTGACCAATTCCTTATCATGTGTTTTTGATACTCACGTATGTGGCCACGGCTAAACGGATGTCCGTCAAGCTTGGGGACCCGGGGAGGCCCATCTCCCCCCAAGCATAGAGGAGGGACGACAACACCTATGAGGCCGATGTGCGTAAAACAAACATAATTAACAACTCTCAGAGTGACACAAGATATACTCATCCTAGTTCTGGAAACATTGGACCCGAAGCTTGTATGTGTTTTAATTATGTGTTTTAATTATGTTTGTATTATAATTGATAATGCCTCATTTGCATTCCTTCTTAAATGTTTTATATTGTTTTATAGATGCGTGTGCGTGTGTCTGTGTCTGTGTCTGTGTGTGTGTGTGTGTGTGTGTGTGTCTGTGTCTGTGTGTGTCTGTGTGAATCTGTGTCTGTGTGTGTGTGTGTGTGCGTGTGTGGACATATACGTGTGCCTGTGTGCTTGTGTGCTATGCACATGTTTGGTGTGTGTGTGTGTATGCTATGCACTTGTTTGGTGTGTGTGTGTGTATGCTATGCACATTAGTGTTAGTGCTGGGAGCTCTGTGTGTGTCTGTGGGACCCTCAGTGACCTTTAACAGCAGGCAGGCTTCTGGGGCCTAAAGGGAGATAAGTGTGAGCCATTGGGCCTTGCTGTGACTTAATACAATACACAGGGCAGTGCTGGGAGCTCTGTGTGTGTCTGTGTGACCCTCAGTGACCTTTAACAGAGAGCAGGCTTATGAGGCCTACCTTGGGAGGTGTCTGTGCCTCTGGGCCTGTCAGTGACTTAATACAACACACAGGGCAGTGCTGGGAGCTCTGTGTGTGTCTGTGGGACCCTCAGTGACCTTTAACAGCAGGCAGGCTTCTGGGGCCTAAAGGGAGATAAGTGTGAGCCATTGGGCCTTGCTGTGACTTAATACAATACACAGGGCAGTGCTGGGAGCTCTGTGTGTGTCTGTGTGACCCTCAGTGACCTTTAACAGAGAGCAGGCTTATGAGAGAGAAATCAATAAAAACCCTTTTTGTTGTTATATCTTTGGTCAAATGATTAAGCAGTATCTAAAGTGACACACACACAGCGATCGTTGGGAGGGGTGTGAATCCCGACCGGCTGCGCACTGCCACGTAAGCCCCCCTACCAGCCCACCCCGGACCGCACTGTGACGCGGCGTTCTCTGAGGTCTGACAGAGCACGCGGTGCAGGCGTCTGGGGAGGCCCTAACTGGAGTGCCGTAGCTGGGAGACCGGGTCTCGCCCCCCGCTTTGCTCGGACAAAACTAAGCGCAGCTCGGTGTCGACCTGACCGAACCACTGTGCGCTCGCAGGTACCCTAACACACTCTCCCGCCTGTCACGCAGGTGGGCGAGGGGTTCATGACCGCGTCGGGCCACGGGGTGTGGTGTGGCGCGGCGCCTGTGGGTTAGCCCCGTCGATACAAATTGTCTTGAACATCGTCTTGCCGAAAAAATCAAACAAAATGTACAACTCTTAGCGGTGGATCACTCGGCTCGTGCGTCGATGAAGAACGCAGCTAGCTGCGAGAACTAATGTGAATTGCAGGACACATTGATCATCGACCTTTCGAACGCACCTTGCGGCCCCGGGTTCCTCCCGGGGCTACGCCTGTCTGAGAGTCGCGTTGGCAATCAATCGGAACCAAGGGACGGTCTTCCAGTGCCTCTCTTTCTTCCGCGGTTGGGGCGTCGCAGGCCTTTCGCAGGCCTTCGTCCCCCTAAGTTCAGACGTCCGTAAGGGACCAGGTGAAGTTCAAGGTGTCGCGGTCGGCCCCCTCTTCTCTCCCCAGTCTCCTCCGCCTCACGGCGGCAGGAACCCCTCCCGTCCCGGTGTCCAAGGATGACATTGTCTGGATGTGGCAGCCGGTGGATGACCCCGTGTCTCCTCTTAAGCTGTCCGTGTCTGGGCGTTTGTCGAGGGCAGCCGGTGGCTGGCGAAGGGGCATGACCGGTTGAAGAGGGTGGTCCGCTCCGTGGCGCCACCTCTCACCCAGTGAGACCTCCCGTCGCAAGGCGGTCGAGGCCACGCCACAACCAATCTCGAATACGACCTCAGATCAGACGAGACAACCCGCTGAACTTAAGCAT
>NW_021964143.1:315045-317545 GCF_902167405.1 Gadus morhua | reverse complement strand
GGGGCCACCGCTATATCCTGGTGCTAGTTGACTACGCCACCCGGTACCCCGAGGCCCTTCCCCTGCGCGCCGCCACCACCAAGGCGGTCGCCCGTGAACTTATGCTCCTCTTCAGCCGGGTGGGGATAGCAAAGGAGGTGCTCACCGATCAGGGGTCGTGCTTTATGTCACGGGTGATGAAGGAGGTCCTCAGGCTCCTGCAGGTGAAGCAGCTCCGGACCTCGGTGTACCACCCCCAGACGGACGGCCTGGTCGAGCGGTTCAACAAGACCCTTAAGCAGATGCTTAAGAAGACCATGCAGGCCGACGGGAAAAATTGGGACCAACTACTACCCCACGTACTGTTCGCGGTACGGGAGGTCCCCCAGGCGTCCACCGGGTTCTCCCCCTTCGAGCTGCTGTACGGGCGGAGGCCCCGCGGGATCCTGGACATCGCCAAGGAGGCCTGGGAGAGCCAGCCGTCCCCCCACCGCACCACCGTGGACCACGTGGAGCAGGTGCGTGACCGCATGGCCCGGGTGTGGCCCATCGTCCGGAGGCACCTCCAGCAAGCGCAGCAGGCCCAGGCGAGGGTCTACAATCGAGGAGCCCAGCTGAGGACCTTTCAGCCAGGGGAACTGGTCCTGGTCCTGGTCCCCACGGCGGAGTGCCGGTTCCTGGCAAAGTGGCAGGGACCCTACGAGGTGGTGGAACGCGTGGGCGAGGTGAACTACCGGGTCCGCCAGCCAGGGAGGCGGAAGCCGACGCAGCTATATCATATCAATCTCCTGAAGCAGTGGAGGGGTGGGGAGCCGACACCCGCCGACCCCGCTCCCTTGTCCCTGGCGGCCCGGCAGGAGATCCCGGAGGTCCCGGTGGGGGAGGACCTCAGCCCGGCCCAGAGACACGACCTGGACGAGATCGTCCTCCAGCATCGGGACGTGTTCTCCGACCTGCCGGGGAGGACTGCCGCCACCCACCACGACATCCGGACGGCACCAGGCATAAGGGTAAGGGTTCCGCCCTACAGGATCCCAGAGGCCCGGAGGGAGGCCATACGGGCCGAGGTGCGCCGAATGCTGCAGCTCGGCGTGATAGAGGAGTCACGCAGCGCCTGGTGCAGCCCGGTGGTCCTGGTGCCCAAGCCGGATGGAACCTTTAGGTTCTGTAATGACTTCAGGCGGCTGAACGAGGCATCGGAGTTCGACGCCTACCCCATGCCCCGGGTCGACGAACTTATCGAGCGCCTGGGTCCGGCACGGTACCTGTCGACCCTGGACCTGACCAAGGGGTACTGGCAGGTGCCGTTGACCCGGGCGGCCCGGGAAAAGACGGCGTTCTCCACCCCGGGGGGACTGTACCAGTACACCGTCCTCCCCTTCGGGGTACACGGCGCCCCAGCCACATTCCAGCGGATGATGGACCAGCTCCTGAGGCCCCACCAGGATTACGCGGCGGCATACATCGATGACATCATCATCTACAGCCCCAGCTGGGACATCCACGTCCGCCAGCTAAGGGCCGTGCTGGGAGAGCTGCGCAAGGCGGGCCTCACCGCTAACCCGGCCAAATGTCGCCTCGGGAGAGAGGAGACGACGTACCTGGGGTACCGGGTCGGGAGAGGGACAGTGCGGCCGCAGGAAGGCAAGGTAGCCGCCATACGGGCCTGGCCGCAACCCGGGACTAAGAAGCAGGTAAAGGCGTTCTTGGGGCTGGTGGGCTACTATCAGCGCTTCATTCCCGGGTACGCCACGCTGGCCAGCCCCATGAACGACCTAACCCGTAAGGCCTTACCAGACCGGGTTACCTGGTCAGAGGCGGCGGACCGGGCGTTCAAGACGCTCCGGGAGGCTCTGTGCTCAGAACCGGTACTAATCACACCTGACTTTAACCTCCCTGTGATTGTTCACACAGACGCCTCGGAGGTGGGACTTGGGGGGGTCTTGTCCCAGGTCCGGGCCGGAGAGGAGCACCCAATAACCTACGTCAGCCGGAAGCTCCTCCCCAACGAGCGCAATTACTCCACCGTAGAGAAGGAGGCCCTGGCCATTAAATGGTGCCTGGAGAAGTTGCGCTACTACCTCCTGGGGAGGGAGTTCACCTTGGTCACCGACCACGCCCCCCTGAAGTGGATGGCGGGGGCCAAGAACACAAACGCCCGGGTGACACGGTGGTTCCTGGCTCTCCAGGATTTCCGGTTCCGGGTGGACCACCGACCGGGCCGGGAGCATGCCAACGCCGACGCCCTGTCACGTCGGGATGCCTGTCTGGGCGGGTTCCCCGGAGACCAGGGGCTTGAGCAAACGGGGGGGGAGTGTGGCATCCCGCCCCTGAAGCCTCGGCCTGAACGGGCCCGCGGAACCGTGAAGGACGGGGTGTACCACCCCCACCCACCAGCCGGCGACGGAGAGCACCGGGTCCTTCCCCCCAATCAGCGGGATGGGGGACACCTGGCGGCGGGGAGGAGAAAGGCCCGGAGCCACTACAAGAGAGGCAGAGACAAGCATGGACGGGAGAGGCA
>NW_021964143.1:255000-312045 GCF_902167405.1 Gadus morhua | reverse complement strand
GGCCAGGGGCCACAAAATGGAAAAAGGCCTTAGAAAAAATAGATGCTTGCCCGCTGCAGAAGCAAATGAACACCAAGGATCTGTTTGGGAGAAGCCTTAAGTGCTCCTGTGGGTTCCACAAGGTAGGTGAAATTATTTACTAATTGATTGTTTGCTGGTTTGTTTGTTTGTTTTTTCCTCTGGTGGGCTTCAGTGATTTTGCAGTAATGCCTCTGATGTTTTCAAAGCCTGTTTGCTTTTTATTGATTTTCTTTTAACATGTCAGAATAAACACTATTCAATACATCATTCTATTTTGTGGATCTATTTATTGAACAATATGTATCTGTACCATTCTGGAGAAAACGAGTATAGTAGTGTAGGATTCTTAGTTGCATGTAGCATAGCATGGCCCAGCCAGCAGATCTGTCATCAAGCGCTGCTGGGTCTAGTGAGGCAGGAGGAGTTAAGACGGACGAGGCAGGGAGCACGGAGGTAGGGAGAGGAGAGACAGAGGCAGGTAGAGGAGGCACAGAGGCAGCGAGAGGAGGCACAGAGGCAGCGAGAGGAGGAGACACAGAGGCAGCGAGAGGAGGAGAGACAGAGGCAGCGAGAGGAGGAGACACAGAGGCAGCGAGAGGAGGAGAGACAGAGGCAGCGAGAGGAGGAGAGACAGAGGCAGCGAGAGGAGGAGACACAGAGGCAGCGAGAGGAGGAGACACAGAGGCAGGGGCAGTCAACGCAGAGGCAGGGAGAGGAGACGCAGAAGCAGGAGAGGGAGTGCAGTGCTGTCTGTGCAACCTGCATGTGGAGGGAGACCGGTTCACCCAGCACCTGTCGGACCACCACACGGAGGAGCAGTGTGATACCTGTGGGGCCAAGGTGCAGGGTACTGTTGGTCTTTTGAACCACATCCAAGTGGTTCACTATGCCTTCAGGGTACCATCAAAGCCGTCTCTGCCCCCTTCTTCATCCTGCTCTGCCGCGCCACACCACACGGCAGCTCCACCACCTGCAGCACACTTCAGGGTACCATCAAAGCCGTCTCTGCCCCCTTCTTCATCCTGCTCTGCCGCGCCACACCACACGGCAGCTCCACCACCTGCAGCACACTTCAGGGTACCATCAAAGCCGTCTCTGCCCCCTTCTTCATCCTGCTCTGCCGCGCCACACCACACGGCAGCTCCACCACCTGCAGCACAGAGGGTCAACTGGAAAGGTTTCCTGCCTGACCAGTTCAGAAGGGTGATCCAGGAAGCCGATCAGGTCTGGGTTTCCAAATGCTTGTATGAGCCTACAGGCCAACTAAAGCAAAAGATCCAGGCCTGCTGGTTTCACCCTCCACTGGAGCCCAAACCATCACCTCCTGAGCCTGGCTGGTACTTCCGGCAGAGGCTGTTTATCTGGGCACCGATGAGGATGTGGGGGATCCCCTCAAAGTGCCCCCAGTGTTCCTCAAAGATGAACAGCTCCGGGATTTACCGGAAGGTAAGGGTGATCGACGTGGATAGCCGCTATTATCTTGTGGGAGCGGACTATCCACGTTGCTGCAGGTGCTCGCAGCCGGTCTGCCCATAGAGCCGCGAAATGCTCTCGCAGCTGGATGTGGCACACAGGAGCCTGTTTCCCGCTGTCCTCACAACACAGCTGGCTCTGGATAGGAAAGTGATGACCTTCCTGAAGCCGAGGACCAGCGGGAACAGTTCCTCCTACCTCCAGTCTGCCATAGAGGAAGGTCACAGCGAGGAGTGGGCACGGCAGACCATCCGCTACCTGGCTGACTGCGAGCTGCACAAAAAGATGGCTACATTTGTCCCCTCTGCAGCCATATACCCTCCTCCACCACCCTTCAGGCCCCTTCCACTCGCCCAGTGGTTTGAGACAGTCCACTCCAACGACATCCTCAGCCACGTGGAGGAGATGAAGGGTGTGATCATTTCGACGTATGGGAGAATCCTGAAAATGGACTCCACAAAGAAGGTGAGGGTTTCAACAGTAGAAAAATATACAAAATTGTATAATTACAACCAAACAGGAAATTGGTTTACTTCATAGTGCTTGTGTTTGTTTTACAGGTCACCAAGAAGCTGGCTGGTGCAATCGGGGACAGTGCCGCCTGGATGTCGAACATCGGCAACGAGTTTGGCCAGGTGTTGAACTCTGTGCTGACGCAACCCAGTCGCCAAGAAAAAACGTTGACGGTGTACGTTTCCATGAACACTGGATACGTAGCATTTCAACGTAAAAAATAGCGTGTTATACCTACAGTATCCACGCGTGCCGCTGTGGAGGCGGGTTTCGGGGTTTGGGTTTCACGGCTTTCGCGGCAAAATGTGGACACGATTGTTTAGGGGGGGGGGGAAGGTAGACTGTTGTTGACCGGGGAGGGGGGGGGGGGGGGGGAGACACGTTTGTTGAGGGGGGGGACGACGACACGTTTGTTGAGGGGGGGGGGGGAGACACCTTTGTAGGGGGGGGCACGCTCGACAACGAGAGTTGGTTTTTATTGAACGAGACTTCAACACGGAACAGCTGCACGAAACGATGGTCACGTCACTCTCGGTGACGGTGTCGACAATAATGAACACACGAACAATGTTAATAGAACAACACACAACCACATAACATCCCGAACCCATTAACCCCACTTAATCCTAACAACAAAACAAGTTAACAAAAGCCCCATTTGTCAACTGACAACCCCAATTCCCAGAATCCCCCGCGTCTCCGGAACACGGCGTAGCTTACATTAATCTTTATTATCTGAATGGGAAATGCAATATTTTAGGACAGATACACCATTAAACGCGTTTCTAATGACATTTCTAGCGAGAAATGTACATTTTCCTTACATAATCTTCAGTCAGTGAATGTGTATGATCTTTATTAATCTTTATTATCTGAATGGGAAATGCAATATTTTAGGACCGATTCACCGTTAAACGTGTTTCTAATAACATTTCTAGCGAGAAATATACTTTTTACTTGCATAATCTTCAGTCAGTGATTGTGTCTGATCTTTAGTTTTATAGTTATTAGGATTTGATCGGCTCGCTCGCATGTTTCAACGACGTCAGGTTGTTAGGAATAGGGACGCTGCTTTCGCTAAACTAGCAGCTCACGTGCTTCCTGCGTTTGTGTTATTAAACTGTTACTTTATGTAACTTTTAATGATATCATCTTGTTAGAAACACGTATATCTGAGAGCCAACCCAGTCGCCAAAAGCATACGTTGACAGTGTACGTTTCGTGAACACTGGATTACGTCGCATTTCAACATAAAATAGCGTGTTATACACACACGCACGCACACACACACACAAGCACACACACGCACATGCACGCACATACACACACAGACAGACACACACACGCACACGGTGCATTTCGCTGCTAAAACAACAACAAAATTCCCTCAAATATTATTACTAAAGAACCGTTTTCCAAAGAACGAAATGTAAACCAATGCATTCTGAATGGGAGTGTTTCTCAGATTTTTCCATGCTACACAGAACGAAATGTAAACCCATGCAAATAAAGACTTCATGGTCATAATAATTTAAATATCATTAATCTCCTGAGTGTGTTGGGTGGTATTCTATTTTTTTCAACGGGGCTGCATCCAGTCACTTGACCGTCATGGTTGCTATGGTGGTTGCTATCGACCGCCCCCTCTAATCCTTACATGGCTATAAAAACCACGCGGCAAAGGAGCTGCCGTAAATGGTGTTGTTTTTGTCGTAAACTGGGGTCCGGCGGTTAAAAAATAGACAGATATAAAATAGGCAGCTTGGATGTTTTTATTTTCTGCAGTTTAGACTTCTTCTATAACCTATTTTTGAAAGCAAAACACCAAGTTCATTGATTTAACGAGGCAGGGTTATTTGAAACAATTTATGCAATAAATATTTGTGAGAGGTCATTCCTTCTCCTGAGTTTGCTTCCTATTTATGTCTAGTGTACACCCCTACTGTCCAAAAGCATCCCCCCCCCCCCAATATGGATTTGGAGAGTTGTTGCCACGTCCCAGTGGTGGAAGTATCATATAATATGAAAGAGGGCATTCAATTATACTACAATGATCAATTAGGAGGCCGAAACCCTAAAGGAAGTGATGCAATAGGTGACTGAGGCGAGAACATTTAAGTAAACTGTACCTAGGGGTCTCTTATATATCAAGGGGGGTTTCAAAGGACACATATACGCTTCAACCTGTGGCTCCAGCCCTACTGGAAATGACTCAGCAAGTGCTCCATCTAGTTGCACCTGCACCCAGCGGCTCGCTTGCAAGATTTTGGCCTGAAGTTCTTCCCAGACCTATACCCTAACAGTCCAACATGCATATCTGAGAATCAGGCCTCTCTTCAATAATGACAAAATGGTGTGAGAGAAATACAGATTCACTTTTTGTTATCTCATAAGCGGCGTGGTGCCGGCTCCTTTTGACCTTTTGACCCCAGACTTCAAAGACGTCGCCACAGGCCAGCTGTGTCTACACACATTAAGCCACAAATGTACACCTCCATCCCGCAAAAAATGGGGCCTAGAAACTAACCTCTGTCTTATGTACAGTGACTGTACTGTTGGAGGTCACGCCCCTTTTCCGGCCTTTTCGAGATAGCTAGGGATGCTAAAATGTTTACACACATTTCCCGGGGCCCCGAGAACGACATATCCAAGATTTGTAGTTCTAGCCCATAGAGAAAAAAAGTTTTCCCAAATGGACTGTCATTTGGACAAAGCCCCTTCAGAAGTGTGGCCTGCGAGACCTAATGGTTCAGAATGTGGTGGAAAAACAGTTTTTGAGATAGGAAGGTCCTACCGCCCTGAAATTTGAATACCATATTCTAGGGCCTAACTGGGACCCCCGCACCGAAACTTGGCCCGGTCGGACCCCGAGTGCAGGAAGGGGGGGCCTGGCCTTTCATAATCTTCGCTCGGTGAATGTAAAGGATGTTTGGTCGGACGTTATGACGAGGAATCATAATGTGAATGGGAATATTCTATTAATGTCTTGATATCATCTTTCGTCTCAACACTTCTGCTGCAGCCGCTTAAAGTCTCAATCCGAGAACCTTAAAATATGAATCAATCCATTAGAAGTATGAAAATATCTTCCCGGTCGTGCAACAGGGCAAACAAGGTGTCCTTTGACATCTACGTTTCGAGACGATTGTGCCACACATGATCATATTTGAATATGTTTCGGGGTAGTAATTAGCTGTCGATTTTGGAGGCCATTATCAATAATGACCAGCTATAGATTTGCTTCCCGATGGAGATTTTTGACAAATTACATGTTAATTAGCATCTACACGTTAAGCTGAGTCCAATGAGATCAAGCTCGCCCTCTTGCTACACCGAGATCATGTCCTAGACCTAGGTGTACCATGTAAAATACATGTTACCATTAGCTAGAGTGTCATGCTTGGTGTCATTGGACTCAGCTCAACGTGCAGATGCTAAATAACATTTGTCACACATTTTTATCGGGAAGCAAATCAATAGCTGCTCATTATTGATTAAGGCCTCCAATTTCGACAGCTAATTACTACCATTAAACATGTTCGAATATGCTCATGTGTGGCACCGTTGCAATCTCCTGGAAGCGTAGATGTTGAAGGACACCTTGTCCTCCTACGCCACCGGGAAGATATTTACATGCTTCTGATTGACTAATGAATTGATTCAGCTATTCCCCCAAGTCTGGGGTCAAAAGGAGACGGCACCAGCCCCGTTGAAAAAAATAGAATACCACCCAACACACTCAGGAGATTAATGATATTTAAATGATTATGACCATGAAGTCTTTATTTGCATGGGTTTACATTTCGTTCTGTGTAGCATGGAAAAATCGGAGAAACACTCCCATTCAGAATGCATTGGTTTACATTTCGTTCTTTGGAAAACGGTTCTTTAGTAATAATATTTGAGGGAATATTTTGTTGTTGTTGTTTTAGCAGCGAAATGCACCGTGTGCGTGTGTGTGTGTGTGTGTGCGTGTGTGTCTGTGCGTGCGTGTGCGTGTGTGTGCTTGTGTGTGTGTGCGTGCGTGTGTGTATAACACGCTATTTTATGTTGAAATGCGATGTAATCCAGTGTTCACGAAACGTACACTGTCAACGTATGCTTTTGGCGACTGGGTTGGCTCTCAGATATACGTGTTTCTAACAAGACGATATCATTAAAAGTTACATAAAGTAACAGTTTAATAACACAAACGCAGGAAGCACATGAGCTGCTAGTTTAGCGAAAGCAACGTCCCTATTCCTAACAACCTGACGTCGTTGAAACATGCGATCGAGCCGATCAAATCCTAATAACTATAAAACTAAAGATCAGACACAATCACTGACTGAAGATTATGCAAGTAAAAAGTATATTTCTCGCTAGAAATGTTATTAGAAACACGTTTAACGGTGAATCGGTCCTAAAATATTGCATTTCCCATTCAGATAATAAAGATTAATAAAGATCATACACATTCACTGACTGAAGATTATGTAAGGAAAATGTACATTTCTCGCTAGAAATGTCATTAGAAACACGTTTAATGGTGTATCTCTCCTAAAATATTGCATTTCCCATTCAGATAATAAAGATTAATATAGGCTACGCCGTGTTCCGGAGCCGCGGGGGATTCTGGGAATTGGGGTTGTCAGTTGACAAAAGGGGCTTTTGTTAACTTGTTTTGTTGTTAGGATTAAGTGGGGTTAATGGGTTCGGGATGTTATGTGGTTGTGTGTTGTTCTATTAACATTGTTCGTGTGTTCATTGTTGTCGACACCGTCACCGAGAGTGACGTGACCATCGTTTCGTGCAGCTGTTCCGTGTTGAAGTCTCGTTCAATAAAAACTCTCGTTGTCGAGCGTTCAATAAAAAACAACTCTCGTTGTCGAGCGTGCCCCCCCCCCCCTACAAACGTGTCTCCCCCCCCCCCCCTCCACAAACGTGGGTCCCCCCCCCCACCCGGTCAACAACAGTCTACCTCCCCCCCCCCCCTAAACAATCGTGTCCACAATTTGCCGCGAAAGCCGTGAAACCCAAACCCCGAAACCCGCCTCCACAGCGGCACGCGTGGATACTGTAGGTATAACACGCTATTTTTTACGTTGAAATGCTACGTATCCAGTGTTCATGGAAACGTACACCGTCAACGTTTTTTCTTGGCGACTGGGTTGCCAACATAGCTAGACCGCTGGCTCACCTAGGCCAGTCAGACCATGTGTCCATCCTTCTGATTCCAGTGTACAGCCCCATCAGGAAAAGTACTCCCATCACCACTAGGAATGCCAAAACCTGGCCAGCAGACCCCACGCCACTGCAGATCAGTCTCCATGACACCGGATGGGAGGAATACGAGCATGAGGACCTGGAACGGTTCACATCAATAGTCCTCCAACACGTCAGGAGCTGTGCAGACTCGTTCAGCGTGGACAAGCGTGTCAGGGTTTACCCCGACACAAAGCCATGGATGAACAGACACACCCACAAGCAAACCCACACACAGACATGAACACACACACACAGACATGAACACACACACACACACACACAGATTCATTTTGCGGGAAAGTCAGCTTAAAAGCATTTAGAAACCACCACTCGACTCAGAGATGAGGTGACACGTGTCGGGTCCCACTGACCGCCCTTAGCGACTGACCCTAACCCTGACCCTGACCCTAATTCTAACCCTCTTCTGGTCCCCCTCACCACCGTTCTCAGGTCCCCCCCGTTTGGCCTGACCCAGCACCGCTCGTGCGTGTGTGTGTGTGTGTGCGTCTGCCTCTCGGTTGTTTCCATTAGTTTCTATTGATTTATCTATTCATTTATCCGTTTATTATTTTTCATTTATCCCCTTATTGTATTGTGTTTATTGTTTTTATTCATCTGCCCCGCTTAATGCATTCGTTTATGTCCTCTTGGTACGTTCGTTTGCATTATTTCATCTGTCCCGTTCACTCTGTTTGTAGTTCCCCATGTATTCCGACTGCTACCTGGTACCTGTTTGTTTGGTGTCCTCTGCTGTCCACTGGGTTTGATTGCAGCCGTTCTGGCTTGTCTTTCTGCTCTGGCGTTTGATTGGCTCCCCCACTTCCGGGCCGCCATTTTAGAATCGTGACGCGTTACACATTCGTATTGTGACGCTTTCGCGTTATTCTATTCTTTTTCTTTGTTTATTTGCCCCTTTGTCCCCTCATTTGAATGCGTTTTATTTTGTTTATTGTTATTTATTCACCTGCCCCGTCCAATGTATTCGTTTATGTCCTGTTGGTACGTTCGTTTACATTTGGTTCGCTTTTTGTGTGTTTCCCCGTGTGTCCCGACTGCCACTAGGTATCGGCTTTTTTGGCGTCCTCTGCTGGCTGGGATCACCCATTGTCATGACTCAGTGTTGTTTACCCGTCCTGGCTTGTGATTGGTCCCCCCGTCTCCGGGCGACCGTCACTAGCTATGACGCGTGACACATTTTTCAAATTCGAACGGTGTTTACCTGACCTGACACCTGATTGCCCCCCCCCCCCCTCATCTGGGAGACGGCCTCTCTATTTTGATACATTCGTGACCTTTGATACAATCTTCGCAAATTTGAAATTGTTTACTCAGCCTGGCACCTGATTGGCCCCTCCGCCTCTCGGGTTGCCTTCGGCGCTTCTGCGCATGTTACACGCAGAGTCCCGCCTCCCCTGCACGACTCTAATTGGCTCAGGGTCGTGCGGAGTTCACGGCCACTCTCCCTCACCCGACACGTGTCTCAGTGGAACGTGGGTGTGTACGCGTCTACTACTGTCACTGTTACCGCGGCTCGTTTTTTGTAATTGTATGGACATTTTTCACGGTTAGCTTTTGCTCTGTTGTACCTGATGAAGTCACTATTGTGACGAAACGTCGTACCTGCATAAACGGTAATTAAACCCAAATAAAAACAGACTTTTTACCGGACCACTCGTGTTTTAACCTTTCGCCATTCGCCTTTCACGCAACCTACCGTTGATGATGCCTGCTCCGAGCCAGCGCGACGACTGGACCCTGGTCCAGCACGGAAGACGCCACCATAGACCCCGGGACCCATCGGATATCCCCCCTCTGGTTAGTCTACCCTTTAGACCCCCACATACCATGAGACGCACTTACGCGTCATTCGCGGACCCTTACGGGCGCGACTGGGTTCCCCGCGACCCCCCTCCACGTGACTGGGAAGCCCGCTCACGACCCGCCCGGGACCCGTCTCCCTTCGAGTCAGCCTCGTATCCCCCAGCTTTCCTGACTCAGGCCTACCGGTCCGCGTTTTCGCCACGACGAGATGAGCGCAGCTACCACGAAGCTAACGCGTGCCAGAACTTCCGCCCCGACGCCCGTGACCGAGGCCTACCTACCGGCCCTCCACGACCACACCACCAGGTGCCCTCCAGACCGGGTCCTAGGCCCCGTGCCCGACCCCGCCCTCCACCACATCCCAGACCTCCGGAGACGTCTGCCGCGCGCTCCAGACCCCTAGCTCCGGACGCCCCGCGTTCCGATGACCCGGACTTCGCGCTGAAGAACCGCCTTATCTTCGCGGCCATCAAGGCGGCCCACCACCTGGACAACGCCTCCGGCCCGGACCCTCTCCCCATCATCGCCAGGCTTACCGCCTCCTTGACGGCCTCCATCCGCCCTGCTGTCCCCAACGCCGCGACCCTTGCCTTTCTTGATGGCAACGCTCGCGACTGGGGACACACCACCACCATCCTCCTGCGGGACCACTACAGGGCTACGGTGGCCCAGAAGGTGAGCGACCTCTCCTGCCTTGCGGACCCTGCCTGGCGCCGCAACTTTGATGTGGCTGCCTCCTGGGCCGCTCGCCAGTACGGCCACCGCCTCCGCCAGGACACGCTGGACGCCCTCCGCTCCGAGCTCAGGCGTGAGCTTGATGCCCCGGACCCTGCGGACGCCCTGCGGGACGGCTCCCTGCCCTCCTCCGACCTGCCGCCTCCCTCCCCGGACCCCGGGGCCCCGGACAGCGATGACCGCAAGGACCGCTCTCCGTCCCAGAACAGCTGCTATTCCCTCTTCTCCTCTCTGTTCCTCCCCACTTCCTCGCCCCTTCTCCCTCTTCTCCCCCCTCTCCCTGCAGTCTTGAGACCCCCTCCGGCCGCGCCCCTGCCGCAGAGAACGACACCTACCTCCGTCCTGCCTTGGCTCCGGACCCTCGCCACGCCCCCTCCGCCAGCTCCTGCGTCTCCCGGCACGACACCTCCCCATGTGTTTGCCCAGACCAGCGCTTCCGCCCTGCCACGGCGCCGGACCCTCGCCACGCCCCTTCAGCCAGCTCCTGCATCTCCCGGCATGACACCCCCCAGTGGGTCTGCCCAGACCAACGCTCGTCGGGACGCTGTCCCCGTCGGCAGCCCCGTTGGCTCCGACCGCGCCCGGCAGACCTTCAACCCTCCGGCTGACAGCGCCATCCTGGACACGCCCATACCGCCAGAAGGTCCCGTGTGACCCTTGACCCGCCCGCGGACGGCGTCACGCCGATGGCACACGCACGCATGTTTTCTAGACGTGCCAGCACCGCCAGGAGGCTTGCCGGGAAGCCTCGTTCGGCTGCTCCACCACTGAGGGGCTCAGATACGGAGGCCTCTCCGTAGCATACCTCCAGGACATCATCTCATAGTGTGGGTTTGGGTTGGAGATAAAGGTTAGTTGTGTGATGATGGCCCGTGCACCCAGCGGCGCCGCATGTGGCGCGCCGACCTTTGCTTTTGAACCCAACCCTAACCCTTTTTTTTAGCAACTTTGGAGTTTCTAATTTGGATGTATTTTACTTCTTTTACTTTGTTTTTTTCAAGTTACTTTTAAACAAAGTTTGTCTTAACTTAGTTGACCTGCATTTTGGAGCGAATAAACTTTATTCTTTTTTACCACCTGTGGAAATTACCCTATTCCCTTTGGTTTTAATCGAATCTCCTTCAAATGGCTGGTGAGTTTTTTGGCTGGTGAGTACAGAGACATCTACGTGTTCAGCTTTTTTTAACTTCGGACTGTAACAGTTTTGGGATATTCTACAACCCCATCGGGCGGATCAACGACACCCTGTCTCCTAACCCAAGCACAGCCTACCTCCCAGCTAAAAATCACTCGACTGAACCGATTGGGGGAATCAACGTTATCCTGCTTCCTTGCTAAGCTAACCATGCCTCCTAGCTAAAAGACATTGCACCAGCTGACCGGATCAACAGTCTTCTATTTTGCCAATATTATTTTACATTCTTTGTTTATCGTATGGTTATAACTACATCTATTGTTTTAATCTCCATTTTTTGCAAGCTATGGCTTTAACCTTATTTTAGTTTAGTTGATTTTACATCTCTCTATTATCTTTTCCTTATTATTTCTACGTTGGTTCTTTTTAAACTCCAACTCCCAAATCCCCTCCTGTTTTTGTAAATAGGCCTGGGCCTTTTTTATTTTCATTCCATTTTCTCCCAACGAAATGGCTAATGATTTTAGAAATAGGTTTAGCCTATTGGGTAGGCCTACTCACCCCACAGACCCACAGACTCAACCGATCTAGACCCGAAATTAATTAAACCTTATTTTCAAATACTACAATCAATTCATCACACAGAAATGTTAGAAGAATCCATTAGAACAGGCATCCCACCATTAGGGATGGCTAGGAAGGTAGCTCAACTTACAGCATTCATCAAACCGGCGGCACCTGACGATCTGGTCTTAAACAAAATCAAAGAGAACACAATGGAGTATATGATTAAAAATGTAAAGACTTTAATCCAACACTGTTTTCCTCCCACATCTGTATTGGTTGAGCGGCTAGGCCCCTCAACCACCGCGGCCTAGCCGCCCCCCGCTGCCACAGCGCTTACCAGTGACCAGGCCGCGTCCGCCTCCGGTCGTCCCACCGGTGCGGACCACCTCGGCAGTCATTGAGCCTCCTTGCGTCTTGGAGACGAGCCTTGGATCTCCCACGCCGGACCCCGAGCCCCCAGTCACCATTCTCGCTTCCTCAACCCCTAGACCCAGCCGTCTCTCCCCTACAGGTGACGAGACCCGGAGGCGGCTCTGCCCGTCGTCCTCCTCGCCGGCGCCGACCTCTCCACCACCTGGCCAGGCGGAGGAACCTTCCCTGACAATGAAAAAGATAAACATCATTAATAATGGTTCAGTTAAGAAATCGGACCCACTCACAGTTTGCGTTGAGATTCACCCTTGCCCTCTCACGCCTCCTCTGACCACTCCTGCTGATGTTGCCCTTGCCCCAGTGGGGGAAGATCCGAGTCGCCAAGCCCCGACTTCTCCTTCCCTTTTCTCTTCCTCTATGCTCAGTACTTCTATGTGGTCCCTCCCTATCAGAAAACCCATAATTATCACGGGCGATTCAAACTTGGCCCGGATTCCAAAAAGAAAAATGGACGACATCCAAATAGACAGCTTTCCAGGAGCTACATTAAGACACCTAACAGCCGTCTTACTGAGACACACATCTCCCAGACCGGACACTAAACTCATTTTGTTATCCATCGGCAAAATCAACTGTCTTAGAGAACAAACAGCCATCACAATAATCAAGGACACCCGACGTTTAATTAGGACAGCCAGAGAAAAATTCCCCCAGGCTCGCATTGCTATTACCCCTCTTAACGGTATCTATTAAACTATCCGCCACCCAACTCCGTTGTGTCAAGGCTTTTAACGACTTTATTAGAGATAATATCGAGGACGTTGACTCCCGTGCTGGCTACCTTAACACACTGTCGACACTTAAGTTCCAGACCGCCCATGACAACATTCACTGGACTCCAGAGACAGCGAAGTCTATGCTGGATGACTGGCTGACTCAGCTGGGTTTATAGCTAGACCACCAGGCGCAGCACCGTCCCCTCCGTCCTCAGTATCTAACGTCACTAACCTTTCTGCTCTTCCTCTGTCCCCGTCAGAACAGGAGATCCTCGAACGAGGCCTCACCTTCATCCCGACACCGTCACTCCCAGACCGTGACCTGTTGAGACTACGCCGTCTATCTGGGAACCAGCCATGAAATCCATCTCGAAGCCTATACGCCAGCTCATCGATCAGGACCTCCGTTCCTTCCGTGACCTCCGACCTCGACGTCCTGTAGGGGAGGACAATATTACTGTCCATCAACAACAAGCCCTCAACAAATTAAAATCTCGCCATGAGATAATTATTAAACCGGCGGATAAGGGAGGGCAAATTGTAATTCAGGATCGAACTAATTACATTCTGGAGGCGACACGTCAACTTAATGACCCGGTCTACTATCGCCCCCTAACGCAGCCCATGTACCTGGAGACTCAGGCGATGGTTAGGGTCTTAATTATTCTACCTTCTCCCAAAAATACACAAACCCCCAGAGAATTGGATTGTTCCATTCGTGGTCCCTCCGGGACGCCCCATAGTAAGTGACTGTGGCTCTGAATCGTACCATTTGGCGGAGTTTATAGATTTATATATAAACCCCCTATCCCATACTCACCCGAGCTACCTCAAGGACACATATACATTTGTTAACAAGTTAAAAAATCTCACCGTCCCCGATAACACGTTTATCTTTTCAATCGATGTAGATTCCTTGTACACAAACATTGACACTGTCCTGGGCCTTGAGTCGGTGAAAAAAGCATTGGCTTCGTCACCTGATCCATCTCGTCCTGATACATTTATTTTAAAGTTTTTAGAAATCGCTCTTACCCTTAACGACTTTTTATTCGACAAATCGTTCTTTCTATAAATATGCGGCTGCGCCATGGGGAGGAAATATTCACCGGCCTACGCGGACATTTATCTGGCCGACTGGGAGGAATCTGCATTTCTTAAATGCCCGTCACGCCCCTTAATTTATTTCCGCTATCTAGATGATATCTTTGGACTCTGGGACAAATCCGAAACGGAATTCAACCACTTTATGCATATCCTCAACTCACACCACCCCCGTATCAAACTCAAACACACTCTCCATCTTCGGCAGGTCCCCTTCCTTGACACGATAGTTTTTTTCACAGAGACGAAGGATGGACACAAAACATTAGCCACCAAGGTTTATTTTAAAGACACTGACAGGCATTCCTTATTATTTAACACCAGCTACCATCCCCGGCATACTTTCAGCTCCATCATCAAGTCACAACTAATCCGTTTCCACCGCATCTGCTCTCTACCTCATCACGTAGAGGAGGCCACCAGGACCCTTTTCAAGGCCCTTAGACCTCGCGGCTATTCCAAACGTTTTCTTCTGACCATTAAAGGGGAAGTGACCGCCCTCTTCCAGCCAGGCCGGCCCGTTCTCCCTGGAAAAAAGAACATGGAACATAATTCCATTTAATAATTCCAGTTAATTCCATTAATTACTACATTCTCGCGACAACTAGGCCCCCTCAAGCAAGCTATAAAGCAACATTTTAATTCTGCCATACCTCAAACCGGCCCACTCGCTTCTTTTAAAATTTTAATGTCACACCGCCGTAATAAAAATCTGCAGGACATGCTAGTCCATACGGCACTCAACAAAGCAAAACGCACAACCTTCGACCCCTACTTCTCTAACCTGAAGTACATCTTCAACTGTCGAGCCGGTGCCCCCATCTCGCAGACCTTCACACTACTCTCCTGCAATGTCGTCTACGCCATCCAGTGCAAACTATGCAGGACCGTCTATGTGGGCGAAACGGGAGCTACTATTAAACAGAGGTTATGCCAACACATTTACCATATTCAGAAAGGAACAAATGATAAACGGCTCTATACTCACTTCATCTCACATCATATCAACAACTTTTCATTGTCCGGTCTAGAGACCAATGTCGGTTGGTCCCTGGTCCAGAGGAGAGCTGCTGAGAGAAGGTGGATCTTTAGGCTTTCCTCCATAGCCCCGTTTGGCCTAAATGATGATCCGTCTCGCCCCTCCATCCGTCCCGGTCCTAAAACATAGCCACTCCATCAGTTCCTTACCATAACCTCTTCCCTCCCCCCCTCCTAAACATAAGCTTTCTCCCATATTTTATTTCTTTTATTGATTTTATTTCATTTCATTTTATGGATTCCTAATCCTAATCCTAACCCTAACCCTAACCATAACCTGTTTGGCCTAAATGATGATCCGTCTCGCCCCTCCATCCGTACCGGTCCTAAAACATAGCCACTCCATCAGTTCCCTACCATAACCTCTTCCCTCCCCCTCTCCTAAACATAACCTTTCTCCCATATTTTATTTCTTTTATTGTTTTTATTTCATTTCATTTTATTCATTTTATGGATTCCTAATCCTAATCCTAACCCTAACCCTAACTATAAGGGGCCTGCCCGTAATTCCGACGCCTCATTGTTCCGACGTCTCAATGTTCCGAAATATTTCCCATTAGATCGACATGCCACTATTCCGACGGTTCAATGTTCCGAAAACGAAACCCATTGGTCCGAAGGTCCGTCAGTCCTCCTTTTCAAAAAGGAGGCGCATTAGGCCGACGGTTCAATATGCCGAATAGGAAAAAGAGTTTTATACCTCGCTCGCTCGCTCCCTCTCTCTCTCACTCTGTGTGTGTGTGTGTGTGTGTGTGTGTGTGTGTGTGTGTGTGTGTGTGTGTGTGTGTGTGTGTGTGTGTGTGTGTGTCAGACTGGTGATCTCTGCTGCACGGGTCTGAAACTCTGCAAGGCAATTGCCTGTGTTGTCCTATGAACCATACTGCAGTTTCAGACCCATACCTTAATGTTTTCATGATTAATTAATTGAAGAGACAGTTTTCAGGAAATCACACTTTTTATTAATTTATTCATTCATTTAATGAATTCATTTAATAAATAAAAGTTACTATAAAACCCTAAACATTTCTAAAACATTTCTAAAACAATTTGATATTTAGTGCATGATTTGAATTCTTTACAGTTTATGATTAGACGGTTATCACGTGTGTGTGTGTGTGTGTGTGTGTGTGTGTGTGTGTGTGTGTGTGTGTGTGTGTGTGTGTGTGTGTGTGTGTGTGTAGGTGGATGGATGGATGGATGGATGGATGGATGGATGGATGGATGGATGGATCGTGTTGGGAGTAACGCGTTACAAAAGTGGCTATGGCCATAACCAATCGCCTGGCGCTGTCTCCCCGTCTTGGTGACGTGTGTTCGCCTTCTTGGCCCCGTCCACACAAAGCCTATTTTTTGGGTGAAACCGCATAAAAAAACGCTTTTGGTGGACACGGGCTACGGCCACACCAAACGCGTGTAACGTGCCTAACTTGTCGCTTGATCATTGTGTGTCACAAAAATTGGTTCAACGCGCCAACGCGCCTGTGGCTGCGCTGGATTTAGGAGTCCGAGGTAGGAAACCCAAACGCCGCAGTGTTTGGGTTCATGATAGAGTTTAGATCGGGTTAGATTAAATAATCTCGGATATAAATAACAAAAATCTGGTTAAATAACTTCACATGGTGTGTCTGGTGTGTTTCCAGCATTCGTAGTGTTGATCAGCAGATAGTCCGCCAAGACGTTGAGGTTGCTTATGCCCCGTTTACACCATCCCACTAATGGCCGCTAATGGCCGATGGACCACTGATGAGGAAGTCGGGGTGATTCGGGTGACATCGGGCTAAAAATGTATGATCGGGTCAATTTATCGGGGTAGCATTTACACATACCCGATGTTATAACGATAACATAACGATTTATGCCAGGGAAGACACCCGAAGTGCGTTTGGCATCATTTCACGTAATTTCGAATGATGCCAAACACGTCAAATGACGCGTTTGGCGTCATTTGGCGTCATTTCGGGAGAAGGCAAAGGGGAGACTGGTTTAGACTGATATTTATTTATATATTTATTTATATTACTATAGCGATTTTATAATAATAGAACGCCGGTTGTAATGGGCGAAGTACCCTGTAATTATAAAAGTAGGACATCCATCCATCACCCCCTATTTATACCCAAGTGGCAGATTGAGGGTCTTCCTTAACACAATCTGGTCATTCACAATCGTTATTTGTCTAGGGTTCTCGAGGGTCTTTCGTGTGTTGAGGTTGCCGATATAAAGAAGATAAAACACGATAAAGCGCGGAAGATTAACGAATATAGCCGATGTGCCCAGGAAAATTCCCGAACGATTTGCGATGTCTTACGTTATACTCCCGTTCTATTCCCGATTATAGCCGATTAGCCCATAGCAACACCTGGTAACCGATTCTACCCCGATAGACCCAAAATTAACAAACATGTTTGTTCTTTGCCGATGTTGCCCGATCATTGAGCATTTCTTCCCGTTTCTTCCCGTTGTCTAACGATGTTCCCGGGAAGAGTAACGGTGTTTCCCGATGCAACCACGCTATTTGCCGATGTTATAATAGCTGCTGATTTAGCCATCGGGCACCATCGGGGCCCACTATCGGGTAGGTGTAAACAGGGCATTAGCAACCAGAGACGCTGTCCATGCAAGTGAATGGAGCGTTCCCTCTTCGTCATAACTATCAAACCAAACATCCTTCACATTCACCGAGCGAACATTATGAAATTAAAATGCACATTTCTCGCTAAAAATGTTTACATAAACGCATTTAATGGCGTAACTATGTTACTATTTCCACCCAGAATAAAGAAAGATGTCGGCCGTATGCTTCTGTGCAAGCGTCACTACTCTAGTGACGTCGGTTCAAGCTCCACGCTGATTTGTTCCATTAGTAGATGGAACAAGGAGGTGTCCGATAGGCAGAGATGATCAGCGGGAGTGGCCGCGAGCGAAGCTGTGCATGGTGGGAGTTGTTGTCTTCAATCCACAAGCGCCAAAAAGCCATTTTCTGCCTTTTCTCGGTCAAGACGGCACCAAATTAGAATTTTATTTTATTATTCGACTACATATAGGACCCAATTTCAATACATATTCATGTCTCCACCGGTGAAATGCTCCTTTAACTGTGCTTACCTTACTTAACTGTGCTTACCTTACTTAACTGTGCTTACCTTACTTACCTGTGCTTACCTTACTTAACTGTGCTTACCTTACTTAACTGTGCTTACCTTACTTACCTGTGCTTACCTTACTTACCTGTAGGGTTTTGCCATGCTAAGGCTCAGGGTTAGCCTCTCCATGCATTGTCAATGGGGGGAAATCTATTTGGGGGAAAATTACGTCGGGCTCCGTGCAGACTGACTCAGGGGGCTCTAAAGCACTCTCAAAAAAAATGTTCAAGCCTCTACCTATCTCCCTTCTACTTTTAATAACCTAAACATACGTCAATTGATTTGGATCGTTTTTAAGTTATTTTCTCGGCCTAGGAAGGGGCTAGAAACATAATTCCTGCAGATTCAGGATCGGACCGAGCCCAGCTACTCACCCATAATCGTTGGGCGCGATTGCGCCAACTAGTGGTTGAGAAATAATTAATTGCTGACATTTCCTAACCCTATTCATTTGGATCGGTTTTAAGTTATGTTCTCGGCCTAGGAAGGGGCTAGAAACATAATTCCTGCAGATTCAGGGTCGGACCGAGCCCAGCTACTCACCCATAATCGTTGGGCGCGATAGCGCCAACTAGCGGTGGAAAAAAAATCCACAGACCACCACCGAACGACTCAAAATGCCCTAAAACGTGCTCCTAGACGCTTTCTGTGGGAACTTTTTTTCACTCCACACAAATTTTCACAAATTTTTCACAAAATCTTTACATTGAGGGTCAATGGCAACTATGTGAAGGAAGTTAGCTACAACTCCAAAACTTCGCACACCTGTCGACGGAGCCTAGGGAACCTTCCACACTAAATGCCTTCCACTAAAAATATTGTTAACACCCCTTTTTCCCGCGTTTAGTGGAAAACTGAAAATGAGATTTTCTATACCAAAACAAGCCACCAGGCGGCCAACTTTTTGCACAGACGTCGGCCCCATCAATACCTACCACTCATAGGAACCTTGTTCCCACGCCCCTCCCCCTGCTCCCGTGAGATTGATTATAGTTGTTTTCCCATGTTAAAAAAAGTTGCCACTAGGGGCGCCAAATTTCTAGGGTATGGAGAGGGGCCCAAGGACTACCACTGGCACTATTCAGAATTTCCACGCCCCTCTGTAAAAAAAAAACGCTTCACTTTAAAGTTTTAAAATCGAAATTGCAGTCCCTAAAAAAAAACACACATTTCCACATTTCTTGAGCAAGTCCGCTGGGCCTAGTCCTATCCGAGGGTGGTCGCCGAATTCCCACGCCCGTCTGTATGCCCGAACTAGCTAAAAAAAACGTTTTTCAAAAGTGGTAAGTAGCCCTTACCCTAACCCTAACCCTAACCCTTCATCTGACAAAGCCTAACTGGGTGAAACGTTAGGAACGCTCTCTATTTCTGTGGATGTAAAGTCAGTTATTCTGGTGAACTGTTGTTTTAGCAACTTTGGAGTTTTTAATTTGGATGTACTTTATTTTAATTATTTTACTTTGTTTGCTTTAACTTACTTTTAAACAAAGTCTGTTTTTACTTGGTCAACCTGCATTTTGGAGCGATTAAACTTTATACTTTTTTAACACCTGTGGAAATTACCTCATTCCCTTTGGTTTTAATCAAATCTCCTTCAAATGCTTTTTTGGCTGGTGAGTACAGAGACATCTACGTGTTCAGCTTTTTTTAACTTTGGACTGTAATCAGTTTTTGGGATATTCTACAACCCCATCGGGCGGATCAACGACATCCTGTCACCTAAACCAAGCACAGCCTACCTCCCAGCTAAAGACTACTCGACGGAACCGATTGGGGAAATCGATTTTATTCTTGCTAAGCTAACCATGCCTCCTAGCTAAAAGACATTGCACCAGCTGACCGGTTATGACATTATTATTATTTTACATTCTTTGTTTATCTTATGGTTATAACTGCATCTATTGTTTTAATCGCCATCTTTTGCAAGCTACGGTTTTAACCTTATTCTATTTTAGTTGATTTTACATCTCTCTTTTATCTTTTCCTTCTTTTCTCTACGTTGGTTCTTTTTTAAAAACTCCAACTCCCAAACCCCCTCCTTTTTTTGCAAATAGTCCTAGGCCTTTTTTATTTTCATTCCATTTTATCTTCTAACGAAATGGCTAATGATTTTAGAAATAGGTTTAGCCTATTGGGTAGGCCCAATCACCTTACAGACCGACAGAAACACGTAAAATTGACTCCGGTCGGGACGAGTCCTTCAACCGATCTAGACCCGAAATTAATCAAACATTATTTTCAAATATTACAATCAATTCATCATACAGAAATTCTAGAAGAATCCATTAGAACAGGCATCCCACCATTAGGGATGGCTAGGAAAGAAGCTCAACTTAGAGCATTCATTAAACCGGCGGCCCCTGACGATCTGGTCTTAAACAAAATTAAAGAGAACACAATGGAGGACATGATTATAAATGTAAAGACCTTAATACAACATTATACATACACTATAGCAAAGATCCGTACTAACCTGGGGCCATTTAACAATGAGGCCCTCGACAGAGCCCTCCGGTGGGCCCACCAGCGCTATGGCAGACCCCTTACTCCGTCTTCCATCTCCGCACTACGGCTGCTGCTGTCGGCCCCGGATCCGCCACCGCCTGCCACTCCGCTGCTCCTCTCGGACCTTGGGGCCTTTCCACCGCTTCCCAGACGACCACAGTCCACTATGGCACCTTTCAAGCATCGAAACACTTCTCAGTCGCTTTGGTTCATTTCCCAGATCAGAATTGAAATTCTCAAAACTACCTGTTCAATCTTCACATCAGTGTGTCACTTGTGCACATGAAAAAAACAGTTTCTCATTTATTTGAACACGTTGCGAATGCTTTGGTACATCCATGCACATGATTATGTACAATTCTCTGCTCTTTCCTACATTATCAATTGCTTATATCATGTTGATCGAAATGTATTGCAATGGTCTCTATGGAATAGTCTCACCCCCACAACATTTAGGTATTAGTTCATCAAGTCTTTACATGCAAAATGGTTGAACAAGTTGTCATATGTCAAGCTTATTTCTATACATTTCTATACACTGGCATTAGACTCTTTTTTATGTTCTTTTTTCTATATCTGTCCTGAATTGGTCAATTGCTACCAGGTGAATCTTGACTTTCCCTAAAGAAGGGAAATCTGTGAAGTGTTAGATCAACCAACGATCAACCAGTACTGGAATAGCTCAAAGGTGCATCTCCTGAACCATGAACTGGCAAGTATATAGCTGGAGCACAAAACAATGTTACATTGTCTGAGAATTTGTGGCCCAACAGACAGGAACGTCAGGAGTTGTAGGATGACTGCACTGTAATTCCTACAGCAATGCATGTACAGTTTACCCTAAGGAGATTTTCCTATGTTCACATTTCTAGCAATGACATGGTCTGTCAACAAATTACAGCACAGTCAAAGCGTAAATGTGAATCTTGTCCAATCTCTTGCAATCAATCTCCCACATACACTAAGGTGTAACTTACAATTTACAATAATTGTCTTCAAAACTTTAGACATAGTTTACATCAGAACATCCCTCCAGAGTACACTGTTATATTGACAACATGACTAAGCAATTTGACTGTCTTATCCGTAGACAATGACACAAGGACTTGTCATTCTGATGGCACTGACATGTTCATTGAAACAGATATTTACTTTTGAGAAATTAACTAAGGATTTTGAGCAAGAGGCTGGCTTTTGCAGTTGATCCATGGTGTTTTGCTATTTGAACACATTGTTTTGAGAAATGCACTTACTGCTTTGCAAATTTCAATTCTGATCTGAGAAATGTACCAAAGCGACTGAGAAAAACTGTAATGCTACCGTCCAGGCCACTAACTATTCCTTCACTTCTTACCCTTCCAACTTTATGCCCTAACTTAACCCGACGTTTTCCTCCATCTGCCCCTCAACCACCGCGACCTAGCCGCGTCCCGCTACCACAAGGCCCACAGCGCTTACCAGTGACCAGGCCACGTCCTCCTCCGGTCGTCCCACCGGTGCGGACCACCTCGGCAGTCATTGACCCTCCTGGCGTCCTGGAGACGAGCCTTGGATCTCCCACGCCGGACCCGGAGCCCCCAGTCACCATTACCGCTTCCTCAGCCCCTAGACCCAACCGTCTCTCCCTCGCAAGTGCCGCGACCCGGAAGCGACTCTGTCCGTCGTCCTCCTCGCCGGCGCTGACCACTCCACCACCTGGTCAGGCGGTGTTACCTTCCATGACAAGGAACAAGATAATCATCACTAAGAATGGCTCAATTCAGAACTCTGACTCACTCACAGGTTGCGTGGAGATTCACCCTTGCCCTCTCACCCCTCCTCTGACCACTCCTGCTGTTGTTGCCCTTGTCCCAGTGGGGAAAGGTCAGAGTCGCCAAACCCCGACTTCTCCTTCCCTTTTCTCTTCCCCTATGCTCAGTGCTTCCTACCACCAGCCCTGCATACACCCCCCTACGAACCGCAAAGCCACTATGTGGTCCCTGTCTATTAGAAAACACATGATTATCACGGGCGATTCCAACTTGGCCCGCATCCCAAAAAGAAAAATGGACGACATCCAGATAGATAGCTTTCCAGGAGCCACATTAAGACATCTAACAGCCATCTTGCAGAAACACACATCTCCCAGATCGGACACTAAGCTCATCTTATTGTCTATTGGCATAAACAACTGCCTTAGACAACAGACAGCTATCACAATAATTAAGGACACCCAACGTTTAATTAGGACGGCCAGAGAAACATTCCCCCAGGCTCGCATTGCAATTCCCCTCATAACGGTATCTATCAGGCTATCCGCCACCCAACTCCGTTGTGTCAAGTCTTTTAATGACTTTGTGAGGGAGAATATCGAGGATGTTGACTCACGTGCTGGTTATCTCAACACACTGTCGACGCTTAAGGTACGAACACACCAAACGCGTACCCGCGTAAGATTTACGTGCGTAACGCAGCTAAAATGTTGCTTGACCATTTTGTGTCAAAAATGGTCCTACGTATGCAGCTACGCGCCTGTGGCTGCGCTTGATTTAGGAGTCCGAGGAAGGAAACCCAAACGCCGCCGTGTTTGGGTGCATGATAGAGCTCGGGTTAGATTAATAATCTCGGATATAAATAACAATAATCGGGTTAAATAACTTCACATGGTGTGTCTGGTGTGTTTCCAGCATTCGTAGTGTTGATCAGCAGAGATATAGTCCGCCAAGACGTTGAGGTTGCATAGCAACCAGAGACTCTGTCCATGCAAGTGAATGGAGCGTTCCCTCTTCGTCATAACTATCAAACCAAACATCCTTCACATTCACCGAGCAAACATTATGAAAGTAAAATGCACATTTCTCGCTAAAAATGTTTACATAAACGCATTTAATGGCGTAACTATGTTACTATTTCAGGAGATCCTCGAACGAGGCCTCACCTTCATCACGACACCGTCACTCGCAGACCGTGACCTATTGAGACGAGATCTACATACTTACCACAGACGGTTAAAAATTCTCGATTATTTTAAATATAACACAGATTATTTTTACTTACCTTTTACTACGCCGTCTATCTGGGAACCAGCCTTGAAGTCCGTCTCGAAGCCTATACGCCAGCTCATCGATCAGGACCTCCGCTCCTTCCGTGACCTCCGACCTCGACGTCCTGTAGGGGAGGCCAATATTACTGTCCATCAACAACAGGCCCTCAACAAACTAAAATCTCACCATGAGATTATTATTAAACCGGCGGATAAGGGAGGGCAAATTGTAATACAGGACCGTACTAATTACATTCTGGAGGCGACACGTCAACTTAATGACCCGGTCTACTATCGCCCTCTCACGGATCCTATGTACCTTGAGACTCAGACAATGGTTAGGCTTTTAATTGACCAGATGAGGAAAAAGCATCTCATCAGTGCAAAACAGGCACACTACCTATACGGCCCGGATCTCCCTCGGGCGAGATTATTTTACCTTCTCCCCAAAATACATAAACCCCTGTTGGGCAAAATAACCTGCTGAGTACATCACATGTACATTATAAATATAGCTAACTCCTACCCTAGCTTAATGAGCACATCACATGGCAGTTACCTTACAATATAGTCAACTTTTAACACATAACACATACATGAGAATATAGTCAGGTCAAGGCCGGAGCCGAAGGCCCCATTTCCCAGGCTGGCAGATGGTGGACACTCAGACAATGCACCAGTCATCCTCAAGAACGGGAGAGCCACATTAATTTATCACACAGGAGACACTTTGAAGCTCTCCCCCGTTACCTGCCCATACCAAGGGCCTGAGAGCCACATTAAATTATCACACACGAGACAGTTCGGGGGGCACTCCCCGGTTTAATTTACCACACAGGAGACATTTTGAGAGCTCTTCCCCGTTAGGAGGAACCAAGAGATACCCCTGACCACACCAGGGCCTGAGAAGCCACATTTCGGGGGGGGCACTCCCCGGTTTAATTTATCACATAGGAGACATTTTGAGAGTTCTTCCCCGGTAGGAGGAACCAAGAGATACCCCTGCCCACACCAGGGCCTGAGAAGCCACATTTCGGGGGGCACTCCCCGGTTTAATTTATCACACCCAAGACACGAGGAGCTCTCCCCCGTTAGGAGGCATACACAGCAGGGCCTGGGAGCCAAGGCCAAGCAAAAACACACAGAACCACACACACCTCAAACGCACACACCTCATCGAGAGGAGGATACAGCATAAAACTGTATCACACAGGGACTCTTCACCTTCTTCTGAAGCAGACCTTCCACGGAGGCGAAGCTCCGGACGAACCATCAGCGCTGATTAGGGACTTAGACATATTCGATTTCTCACGCTTATGACTCTGTATAACCGTTGCCACTTTACTTAATAAATCCAAGGTCCTCGTGCCGACAGACTTTATTACCTCTCCGTCTCATTTTATCTGGTCCAGTAACTAGACAGACCGTTTTTCCCTTCACCCCCAGAGAATTGGACTGTTCCATTCGTGGTTCCTCCAGGACGCCCCATAGTTAGCGACTGTGGCTCCGAATCATACCACCTGGCGGAGTTCATAGACTTTTACATTAACCCCCTATCTCACACTCACCCGAGCTACCTTAAGGACACATACACCTTTGTCAACAAGTTGAAGAATCTCACCGTCCCTGATAACACGTTTATCTTTTCAATCGACGTTGACTCCTTGTACACGAACATCGACACTGTCCTGGGCCTCGAGGCTGTGAAGAAAGCATTGTCTTCGTCACCGGATTCATCTCGTCCCGACACATTTATTTTAAAGTTTTTAGAAATTAACCTTACCCGCAACAACTTTTTATTTGATCAATCCTTCTTTCTACAAATATGCGGCTGCGCAATGGGAAGGAAATATTCACCGGCCTACGCGGACATCTATCTGGCAGACTGGGAGGAATCTGCATTCCTTAAAGGCACCCAGTGCAACTTTATGTAAACATTCAATGAAAAATAAACATTCAATTTCTAGTCTTTTTTACACGTAGTAAGTTTCAATAACTCCATACCATTACATATCGACATTCAAGGAGCAAAGATGAGACGTCGTTGTGTGGTGAGAACTGATAGAAAATCGTAAACAACAACAATCGCCGGTGGGGAGAAGCCATTTTTCCAATGAATGGAAGCCTGCTTTATTTATTGTAGGTTACAAAAAATAAAGAAAATGGCGGCATTGTTGTTGTTATCAATTTTCTATCAGTTCTCACCACACAACGACGTCTCATCGTCGTTGTGCTGCTTGAATGTCGGTATGTAATGGTATGGAGTTATTGAAACTTACTACGTGTAAAAAAGACTAGAAATTGAATGTTTATTTTTAAGCCTCGAAAGTTGCACTGGGTGCCTTTAAATGCCCGTCACGCCCCCTAGTCTATTTCCGTTACTTAGATGATATCTTTGGCCTCTGGGACGAATCAGAAACGGATTTAACCATTTTATACATATCCTTAACTCACACCACCCCCGTATCAAACTCAAACACACTCTCCATCTCCAGCTGGTCCCCTTCCTAGACACAGTAGTTTTCTTCACAGACACGAAGGATGGACACAAAACATTAGCAACCAAGGTTTATTTTAAAGACACTGACAGGCATTCCTTATTATTTAACACCAGCTACCATCCCCGGCATACTTTCAGCTCCATCATCAAGTCCCAACTAATCCGTTTCCACCGCATCTGCTCTCTACCTCATCACGTAGAGGAGGCCACCAGGACCCTTTTCAAGGCCCTTAGACCTCGCGGCTATTCCAAACGTTTTCTTCTGACTATTAAAGGGGAAGTGACCGCCCTCTTCCAGCCAGGCCGGCCCGTTCTCCCTGAAAGAAAGAACACAGAACAAAAGTTAATTCCATTAATTACTACATTTTCGCGACAACTAGGCCCCCTCAAGCAAGCTATAAAGCAACATTTTAATTCTGCCATACCTCAAACCGCCCCACTCGCTTCTTTTAAAATACTAATGTCCTACCGCCGTAATAAAAACCTACAGGACATTTTAGTCCATACAACTCCCCACTCTCCCTTACCCCACTCTTCTCACCCTCTCTAACTCTAAACCCTTCAACGTCCTATCACCCCTCTGCCCTCTGGGTTTGAGATGTGAATAGGATATCAGAGATGCCCAGAAAGGCAGGGGAGAATGTAGGGACAGACATCCCACACCTCCTTACCTCTGACTCCCCACCCTTTCCCCCCACCACTCTTCTCACTCTCTCTAAACCTAAACCCTTCGACATTTAAAATTTAATAAGTTTGTTTTTAATCCTAAACCTAACCTTTAGCTTTATTCCCTAAACCCACCCCTAAAACCATGTTGTATTTATTTAGAATGATATTGTTACGGATTTTAAGCACATAAACTGCCCCCACATAGCCACTAGGAAGCAGGATCTAACACACAAATTGCATAACCCTCACATAGCCACTAGGAAGCGGGATCAAACACCATTAAACAGGCGAGGAGGGAGGAACCATTACGTCACGTTGGCCACGCCCACTTGACCCTATAAAAGTCGACAGAGAGATTGGAGGGCAGAACACCGGACTCAAGTTCAGTTCTAACCAGTCTACAGAGCAGTAAGTCAGATAGCAGGCCGGACATTCTAATAGAGATAAAAAAAAGATTTTACATAGAATAGAGATGATGGGTATAACAGTGGTGTTTGTGTGGGTACCGGCACATATTGGAGTGAGAGGGAATGAGTTGGTCGATAAGGTGGCAAAAGAGGCAACAAAATGTGAAGAAATTGAATTATGCATAAATATCAGCAAGATGGAGGGTAAAAACATAATTAAAAGGTAAATGAAGGAGAAATGGCAGAAGAGGTGGGAGGAGGAGAGGAAGGGAAGGTGGTTTTATAAAATTCAGAGGAAAGTAGGAGAAGCCAGGGGAAGGAGCAGAAAGGAAGAAACCGTAATATCACTGTTAAGATTTGGACATACAGGGCTAAATGCATCGTTGTTTATGGTTGGAAAACATGACACAGGGAGATGAGAGCATTGTGAGGAGCAGGAAACTGTAGATCATGCAATGAACATTTGTAGAAAGTATGAAGTAGAGAGCCGACAAATGCAGGATAATTTGGCAGAAATTAAAGAAAGATATGAGTTAGAGAATATATTAAGGAAAATGTCAGGAGATAGATGCTATAGGCACGTATTTGGATATTTAAAAGAAACGAATTTGATAAAGATTTAAATAAAGCAAATTCTTGCTTTATTTAAAACTAAACAATATTAAATTACCTGATGCTATGTATGAGGTGCAGGTTATTTTGTAATTGTTTTAACATTTCCTGGGGTTATGCAGTGTATGGAACTATTTTCTTTAGACTTTATCCCTACCACTTATCTAAATCTAAATCCTAACCTTAACCCTTAGCTTCATTCCCTAACCTTAACCCGAGTGGCTATCCCCACCACTTATCTAAATCCTAACCTTAACCTTTAGCCTTATTCCCTAACCTTAACCCGAGTGGCTATCCCTACCACTTATCTAAATCCTAACCTTAACCTTTAGCCTTATTCCCTAACCTTAACCCGAGTGGCTATCCCTACCACTTATCTAAATCCTAACCTTAACCTTTAGCCTTATTCCCTAACCTTAACCCGAGTGGCTATCCCGACCCCTAACCTTAATCTTTAGCCTTATGAGGCACCAAATGAGGAGCACTAACGAGAAAATCTTTCCCATCTTAACACCAAACGAACGAGAAATCTATCCTATCTTAAAACTAACCGAGGAGCACGAACGAAAAATCTATCCCATCTCAACGCCAACCGAACAACGAGAAATCTGTCCTATCTTAAAACTAACCGAGGAGCACTAAGGAAAAAATCTCTCCCATCTTAACACCAACCGAAAACAACGAGAAATCTATCCCATCCTAAAACCAACCGAGGAGCACTAAGGACAAATCTATCCCATTGTAAGTCCAACCGAACGAGGAGAATTTTTTTTGCGTTTCCACCGTGAAAACATGGTATCTGGTACCTGAAGTGGCTGCTTTTTTTTTAGTACCGCCTCGCTCTAGGTTCCAAGCGAGCTGAGCCGATGCTAACAGGTGACGTCGCCTGGAAACTACCTGTACAATCAATATCTTATATTGCAGAATGGGCCCGCACCTTTCGCCTACTCTGTCACTCAGCACAGGGGCCCCACAGGGTTGTGTACTGAGCCCTTTACTCTACTCCTTGTACACAAATGACTGTGCCCCATCTCACACTACCAACACCGTAGTGAAATTTGCAGATGACACAACTGTGGTGGGTCTGATCACCAAAGGTGATGAGGCCAATTACAGAGAGGAGGTTCAAAGGCTGACAGAGTGGTGCTCAGAGAACAACCTGAGCCTCAACATCAAAAAAACAAAAGAACTGATCATTGATTACAGGAAGAAGCAGGACACACACACACCACTACACATCAACGTGGAGAGGGTGTCCAGCTTCAAATTCTTGGGCATACACATCTCAGAGAACTTATCATGGGCAATAAACACAACAGCAATAGTTAAGAAAGCACAGCAGTGGCTATACTTTCTCCACACACTCAGGAAAGTCAATCTCTCACAACAGCACCTAAGGTCCTTCTATCGCTGCTCCATCGAGAGTGTGCTCACCTATGGAATCCTGCCCTGGTACGGTAGCAGTTCTGCTGCAGACAGGAAGTCACTGCAGAGGATTATTAAAACCGCCCAAAACATCATCAACCAACAGCTACCTACCATGGACACCATCTTCAACTCCCGATGCTTGCAGAAGACACACAACGTTATGAAAGACTCATACCACCCTGCCAACTATCTGTTTGAACTGCTGCCCTCAGGGAAACGTTACAGGTCCATCAGAACATGCACCACATGATTCATAAACAGTTTCTATCCCAAAGCAGTCACCATACTTAACTCTGACTTGAAAATAAATCCACTAGTTCCGACAGTATTAATCCATGATGTCCACATGTAATGCAATGCTCAGCACTTTACATATTTGTACCACTATTTTAAGGCATACTATTTTCTTTTACTATTTTTTAGGCATACAATGGCACTAAGTTAACGGTATAGTGTGTGACGACATGAATGTAGAGAGTGAACGAAACGTTGAACGTATTTTCTTTCTTTATTTATTATTTATTATGTTACCTTTTTAAATGAGACCAGTACGTGAGTGCACTGAATTTCGTTGTACTTCTGTCCAATGACAAATAAATATATCCTATCCTATCCTATACTGAGTAAATCTTTCAAGGTGGAGAGTCTACTGTCATGCAGTTTTCTTCGGTTTGAACAAATCATAAGTGTTATTTGACCTTGATATAACTACTGTAGCTGTAAAACTTAGGCTGAATCACTAACAAAGTGTAAATCATTTAAAACATATTTCAGCAGACACTTGTTAACTCTCTGGCCACTTTTACTCATGTAAACTTCAACCTCCAAAACAATCTTTGTTCCTTTTTTTATTTGGATATTTCTGTTTAAAAAAACAGAAATATTTTTTCAGGCCAGAGAGTTAACAAGTGCTAAGAAAGTTACTCCAAAGTTTCTGGAGGTCGGTGAAGACGCACAGCAGCAGTCCCCGTGCTACCGCCAAGAAAGCCGCTCTTTTGAATCAGTGTTATTCGTTCCATTCCTCAGAGTAGACAACAGGATTCAGCCTCGTTTTGTTTTTACTTTTAATTCATTCCTCGGGAGGACTTTCCAGTCAGACTGCGTACTGTGTTCCCGCTAGACATAGGTTACAATTGTTCTCAAGCCCTGTTACCCAGAGAAGTTGTGTCAGGCAGAGATGAGGAAATGTGCTGTTCATCGCCTAAAGTGTGAGTAAGAGATTTGAGAAAGACAAACAGTACCACAGCAAGGATGCGAAGTTCATTCCTTAAGTCTTTCATTATGTTGACCAACTGTACAAAAGAAAATGTATAAGAATCTATTTGACAACTCAAAAAATATAACTCAATGTGTTATGGTTTGCAAGTGTCAAGAACATTTAAAGTAGTTTCTGTGAAGCCATTGCAGTCAGCGGCGAAGGCTGATTTCTGTGAAGCCAGCGGCGAAGGCTGCTTCGGAAGGCTACGGGGATCTGTCAATCATTGGATAAATATTAGTATTACACTTATGGCTATTCATTTCTCCACGGGATTCCCGTTGTAACCTTATTTGTTTTGGGTTATTGAAAGGGCTTTATGAACGGTTATATTTTGAGCAATTCCATTAACTTATATTTTGAGCAATTCCATTAACTTATATTTTGAGCAATTCTATTAACTCAAATAAGTTACCTGACGAACAAACCCTTCTACCAGATGCTGATGGCAGTGGAGTACCTCCACAGGAATGGCATCATCCACAGATTTCTGTGAAGCCAGCGGCGAAGGCTGCTGTCAAGAAGCCTGCCGCCACCTGACGGTGGCGGCAGGCTACGGGGATCTGTCAATCATTGGATGAATATTAGTATTACACTTATGGCTATTCATTTCTCCACGGGATTCCCGTTGTAACCTTATTTGTTTTGGGTTATTGAAAGGGCTTTATGAACGGTTATATTTTGAGCAATTAACTTATTTGACCTTTCAGAGGACAGATGACTTCTACCAGACAGATTGTCCTGGAGCTGATGGAGGGGGGAGAGCTGTTTAACAGGGTGAAGGCGGGACAAGGCCTGGATGAGGCTGTGGCTAAACTCTACTTCTACCAGATGCTGATGGCAGTGGAGTACCTCCACAGGAATGGCATCATCCACAGAGATCTGAAACCCGAGAATAATCTATTGGCTTCTCAGGCAAAGACCTGTCTCATTAAGGTCACAGATTTCAACCAGTCCAAGATTCTGGAGGGGGAGAACAGTTCAACGCGACCACGGGGCATGCACAACTGTAAACGACTGACTCCGTATTGTGTTGAGGGGAGAATCGACCAACGTGGATACATCTTTAATCAAAATCTGGATTTAGCAAAACAAAATGAACACTTTGACTGCAGGCAAACACAACGCAGATTCAGCCGGTCACACTTGGATCTATAAATGCCCATAAACAAAGAAAGCCTTGTGTCCGTTGTGGCAACCCGGCCCAGGCCAATTAAGGATATTGAGAGCACCTGAAGAACAATTGGAGAAGCAGGGCTTATCTTCTTATCATCTTCCTCGTCACAGAGCGGAGGAAGATGTACTTTGTTGCTTGCTTCTCTGAGAACATCTTCAATCAGTGTATCTGTGCCACTTTAATTGCCATCTAAGGCTAAATACTGGCACGAGACCGATAGTCGACAAGTACCGTAAGGGAAAGTTGAAAAGAACTTTGAAGAGAGAGTTCAACAGGGCGTGAAACCGTTAAGAGGAAGGGTTTGGGGGTGAAGGTGGCCGGTGGCTTTGGCCTCTGGCTTTACAGCACTCTCTGTAAAGCCAGCGTACACATGCGAGTACACAAGCGTTTCTCTGGCTATGATGTGGAGAGGACCCGCATCAAGGTCGCCATCAGAAGATGCTGGAAAAGGGAACCCTGGTCCACACCAAGGGCATCGGAGCATCTGGGTCTTTCAAGATCGCGATTAGGTCCCACACGATACACCTGAAGCTCATAGAGCAACGAAGCTCACCACCAATAGTGCAAGAATATCATCATATTCTTGCACTGTGTGTGTGTGTGTGTTTTCAGGCCTGTCCTTTGTGGCTCCAGCCTTCATGAGGAGAGAGAAGTCCGGCCAGGTGAGAGTCTGCTCACCTGAAAGGACAGACTCTGAGGAGCTCTGGACCTCTGGATTGACCGGTACAAAGACATTTGTATGTACAAAGACATCTCTGATCGATATCCATGTGATCAATAGCTTTATTCTCATGTTCCATGCTTTGTTAAGGAAGCCTTTTCCTGTTGGATTATGTTTCCCATCTTCTCTCAGAGCTCTGAATATCTATATGACTGCAAAACCTGTTATTACTGATGTACAAGAAGGAAGTGGCCAAGAAGAGCCCCCAAGAAGGCACCCAAGCCCGTGTTGTGTGCCCTATCTTAGCAGCCAATTCCAAAAGATCATGACTGAAAAAAATATCTGGATTTAGCAAAACAAAATGAACACTTTGACTGCAGGCAAACACAACGCAGATTCAGCCGGTCACACTTGGATCTATAAATGCCCGTAAAACAAAGAAAGCCTTGTGTCCGTTGTGGCATCCCGCCACAGAAGCGGGATGCCTCGGCCTGGACAGGCCCGGGGTACCGTAAAGGACTGGGTATACCACCCCCACCCACCAACCGGCGATGGAGAGCAGCCCATTCGGCTCCCCAATCAGGGTGATTCGGGGACACCTGGCCGAAAGCGGAGGAGCCATCTTAAGAGGAGGACCAGCACAGCACGGGTCGGGAGCAGGAAGGAAGGGCTCCTGGCAGCGAGAGAGCCTGGAGGCCCTAGAGACCGCGACTCCTTCATAGTTTGATTGTTTCACGTTGATTGTTAAATAAATGCCTGCCAGGACAGTGCCAGGACGTCGAGATCAAGGCCCTCCAATGCCTGGCTAAAAACCCTACGCCAAGCGAGTTTAACCCAGTAACCCAGAGAACGAAGATCACGGCCGACCATCGAAATATGGACACCAACAAGGGGCCCCCTCGCCCCCGGCGTGACTGTCAACCGGGACGGACTGTCCTCAGTGCGTCTCACCCTGGTCCACACCAAGGGCATCGGAGCATCTGGGTCTTTCAAGATCGCGATTAGGTCCCACACGATACACCTGAAGCTCATAGAGCAACGGAAAGATCCACCAATAGTGCAAGAATATGATGTTCCAGTGTTTTCCAGTGTTTGCTAAAGATAAAAAATACCACTTTATCAAATCCCAATGGGACCTGACCACTCAGCAGATCCTGCCCTATATTGACGGGTTTCGACACATCCAGAAAATCTCAAACCATATAAATCGTTTTGTAGCTAAAGTCCCAGTGCTGCAGAGGATATTACGGGATTGGATTTACGCTTTCTTGGCTGTTTTTTGGCTTTGAGCTAAAAGAATAAATACAATATATGAAGATTGCCTATCCACCTTGGAGCTTTTACATTAACGTGAACTTCTAAAAGGATGCATCACTGCTAATATTTTACAGAAGAATTGGAAAGTTTTCCACTGAAATGGAAGGGACTATTCCATGGATAATCTTCATTTGTGTTGTTAATTTGTCATCAGCTTTTCTTCTAGGGGCGAGGCTTGGGTAGAGGTGTTGCTGCATTGTCTCTACAACAGAGACGATGCAGCGATATCAACATGAATAGTTGTAACTGGAGAGACGGTGAAATCCGCAAGCTGCTGACCATCATGGGAGAGAAGGTGATGCAGTCGCATTTAAAGATGACGAAAGATGGTCGATCCAAGAGAAAGTACCAGCCAAACTTTCCTTACAATGCTTCGTCAGCAAAGTGGTCAGCAAAATAAAGAATATTTCAGTATTTTTGTCGTTTTAGCCTACCCTCGGATTTGAACTCATTCTTGCATGCGAGGGTCTTGAATCAAAAAATATGTAAATATATTTTGCATTCATTGTAAAGAGTCCTACTCTCCGTGTGTAGGCCCGCCTTCTCCGGTGTACCAAGAAAGCCAGCTCCAAGACGAAGGGGGATTTTACCCCTCGGTTTTACATAGGACATTGAAATTGCTGGCCGTTCCAATCCGCGCCCGAATCAGGAAACCTGCCCCTTATGACATCACAGGTCGATGTGTCCTCCTAGATGTGTGCTTGATGGATCAGTCTACCAGCCTTTCCATCGGACGGTAGCAAACGTTGTTCATCTACCAGTCCCACATCTAGGTGGACATGCCCACCTGGGATGTCACCCTCTGCCTCCACACTCTCCCCCTGTTGCCCCTGTAGCTGGGAACGTCTGTGGAAACACGCACGTTCGTGGACGGTGCTCCGCTTCGGCACAAAATGCTCGTTGAACTTGTTAATAACCTCATTGTATTAATCAAGTACAATGAGGCTCTTTGGTCGGCTTCAAGCTGGATTGTCTGGAGACAGTGGCAGAGGAGAGAACCACAAAGAAGCTTCTGGCCATCCTGGATGACATCAGCCACCCTCTGCACACTGCCATCAGCAACCAAAGAAGCTCCTTCAGCGACAGGCTGCTCCTCCCCAGATGCCGCACCAACAGACTAATGAACTCCTTTGTCCATCGTGCCATCACACTCCACAACTCCACACTTGGAGGGAGGAGGGGGGGGGGCAGCAGGAGGAGTACAGTGGATAAAGGGAAATAGAAATAGGATAGACTGATCGAGCTTGCATAATCTTTTTATTGCTTAATAATCTTTTTTTTAATCTTTTTAAAACCATTTAAAAATGTATTTATTTATACAATGTCCTCTCGTGCCCCCGTCTCCGTCCTGGCCTCCACCTGGGCCGAGACAGTAAAGCTAGTGCGTGTGTGTGGCTGCAGTTCTGAAGGTGAACTGCACCCAGGAGCATTGACCGCCCTGTAGTGGTTCCACCTGCATTAACTTTGATATGTCGTTCAACAAATAGGAACATGTATATTCAAATAAACCAGCAATAAGAACCAATGCAAAAGGCTTAAAATGTACCACTATATCAAAATTTAAAAAAATCTTCAGAAAAAAATAATGAATTAATATGAGCTGGAACAGTGAATTTCTTTTTTTCTTTTGTTTGGTTTCGGTTAATCTGTTCACACATTGTGTTATTGTTTGGTCCAAAAGCTTTGTTGCTTGGGATTTTTTTCTTGCATTTTAATCCTCGATATTTTGTTTGAATTATTTTTAACCCTCTTCAATAAAAAAAAAATGGAATTACGGGGAAAGGTTACCTCCCCTTTCTCTTATTTTGCCCGCCCGGATTATTTGTCCCGACCGCCCATGAGAAAATGAGTTAAGAACGTGTACACATAGTTCTTTCCTTGAGAGACACCGTGGCTTGCAAACGAGCGAAGCATCGCAGTTGCTCAGTGTTTGGATGTACAAAACCTCGAAAAAGTAAGTTAACTAACGCCATATCATTGTGTTGCTTTACTGTATATGGTTACCTTGTTAGCATTATAATGTTGCTTTAGCATAAGCGCTACAGCTAACAGCCAAGTTATTGTCGCTAATGTAACGGTAGATGGCATCAGTTATGTGTGTAAATACCATGGACCTATTAAAGAAAGGACAGCGGACTAATACATGGCCACCCAGTCATTCCTATAAATACACGCACTGTAACTCGAGTGTGCACCTCAGCATGCATGGCCCCTTTAGCGCCGACACTGATGGGGCATCACACGAGAATGGGCACAATTTCAACAAAGGGGCTACAGGCACTGATCTGTACTGCTTGGATACCAAGGGAATGCAATGTTTAACTGTCTGCTCACCATACAACAAACGAATACAACTGTATTCTACCGGCCACTGGACCGCAGTAGTTCTAGCGTTTTACTGATGAGGAGATTGACCTGTTAAACTCATCCTAAATACATATGGTGCGTTCCAAGCAACCCGTGTTTTCGCACCCTTCTACCCTCTTGTACTCCCAGTTATAGCTGGTTATTTACGGGCAAAAAAGTGTACCTGGAACGCACCATTATAAGCATGTTTTCCCCTTCCCACCTGATTCAAATCAAAGGGTTATTAGCCGATTTCGGCAGAGCTCGATGTCATGGTATTGGGTTGTTGAGATGAACTATAAAATATGTAAACAAATCAAGGATGTAATATCATTTCATAGAACTAATTTTAAGCATTAGGCTAATGTAATTCACTAAACATGCTTCTCTTATATCTTCTTACAACTTGCACCTGGAATACATACAAGGTAAAAAATGTAGTACTGATTTTTCTTTGTTGTCTCTACGCAGGCCAGCTCATCAAGTGCTTACATTCAGCAGCTTCTCTCAAGGGATGTTGCCTGCCAGACAGAAAACCTGGAAACGCATATTTGTAGGCAGAAAAACTATCCTTAAAGTCTATGCAGCCCCATTTTAAAAGTGAAGGTGTGTACATTACTCATTGAGTATTTTTTTTCTTTGATTTGGTAGATTCTAGGCAGCATAGATTCTAGGCTGATGCTAGATTCTATCTGCGCTAAAAAGCCTGGTCCTCATTTGTACAGAGACTATCAACATCAAGAATACCACGAAGACAAAGTTCACCCAAAGGTACTTGCAATTTCAAAAGCAACACGGCCGAGTCGGCGTCTGATTTGCAGTCTTCTTTTTCTTTCAGTTCACGCTATTCCTGAAAATCTTGCTCAACGTTTACTCGTGTCTGGCCTCTCTGTCGGTCAGTCTCCCTTTTCTCTTCTTCTGTTCCTCCGACATTGGGTTTCTCTGTCTCTTTTTAGTCGGCTGATCTATGATGAATATAACAATCCCTTAGTTACTTGTGTTTATATCGAGCCGGTTCCGCGTTTGGGGGTCTGTGCCGTAAAGCACCAACGCCCGGAGTTCAGAACTTTCAACGCTCCAACGCGTGACGCTTAGCCACGATAGCCAATCAGCGTGGAGCTTGACCCGACATCACCGACAGAGTAGTGACCCTTGCACAGAAGCATACGGCCGACATCTTTCTTTATTCTGGGGGTGGAAATAGTAACATAGTTACGCCATTAAATGCGTTTATGGAAACATTTTTAGCGAGAAATGTGCATTTTACTTTCATAATGTTCGCTCGGTGAATGTGAAGGATGTTTGGTTTGATAGTTATGACGAAGAGTGAACGCTCCGTTCACTTGCACGGACAGAGTCTCTGGTTGCTAAGCAACCTCAACGTCTTGGCGGACTATTTCTCTGCTGATCAACACTACGAATGCTGGAAACACACCACACACCATGTGAAGTTATTTAACCCGATTATCGTTATTTATGAGTCCTTAGCCCAAGTGAAGGAGTTCAAGTACCTCGGGGTCTTGTTCTCGAGTGAGGGTACTATGGAGCGTGAGATTGGCCGGAGAATCGGAGCAGCGGGGGCGGTATTGCGTTCGCTTTACCGCACCGTTGTTACGAAAAGAGAGCTGAGCCGCAAGGCAAAGCTCTCGATCTACCGGTGATGGCCGAAAGGACGAGATCGCGGGTACAAGCGGCCGAGATGAGTTTTCTCAGAAGGGTGGCTGGCGTCTCGGGATAGGGTGAGAAGCTCAGTCATCCGTGAGGAACTCGGATTAGAGCCGCTGCTCCTTTAGTTAGAAAGGAGTCAGCTGAGGTGGTTCGGGCATCTGGCCAGGATGCCCACTGGGCGCCTCCATTGGGAGGTGTTTCAGGCACGTCCAGTGGGGAAGAGACCTAGGTGGAGACCTCGGGGAAGACCCTGGACTAGGTGGATAGATTATATCTCAACACTGGCCTGGGAATGCCTCGGGATCCCCCCGTCAGAACTGGTCAATGTGGCCCGGGAAAGGGAAGTCTGGAGCCCCCTGCTTGAGCTGCTCCCCCCGCGACCCGACCCCGGGTAAACGGATGACGATGAGATGAGATCGTTATTTATATCCGAGATTATTTAATCTAACCCGATCTAAACTCTATCATGCACCCAAACACGGCGGCGTTTGGGTTTCCTACCTCGGACTCTAGCGCAGCCACAGGCGCGTTGAACCATTTTTGTGACACACAATGATCAAGCGTCAGGTTAGGCGCGGTTGGTGTGGCCGTGCCATTAGTCGATTGATCCATGATGAATGCAACAATTGCCTCGCAACTGGCTGTTTATATCTAGCCGGTGCCATGTTTGGGTGTGTGTCTGTGCCGTAAAGCATTTTCGAAACTACAATCTGACTACATTTTCGAGGATACTTCCGTTGCGTCACATCCGGATTGTGTCGGTCCGAACAGAGCAAGTTGCATATGCGCTTTTTCACTGGAGAGGCGACATGGGTAAATGACACACCCACCAATCGACCCAGAAATGGATGCAGAACCATCAGCATAACTCTCAACCTGCATACTTAATGTAATTTTGGCTAAAAAAGTTGCATAGTGGGCCTTTAATTGTGTTGCGAGTTACGAAGATGCAAAGGGAAAATGTATGGAAGTAAAAGTATACATTTTATTAAGGAAAAGCGGCGGAGGAAAAGTTAAAGTTGCTAGAAATGTAAATACTACGAAAAAACGACGTTCAGTAACTGAGTATTTCTACTTCGTAACTATACACCACTGGCTCTAATTCTGTGAATAGGCCTACATTTAAATGACAAAAACATTAGCAGAGCTTATGGGGTTCATTTTAATTTGCCTGAAGCTCAACTCACCTTGTCGAAGAGGGTAGCAATGGTAATACCATTGTTGACATGAGTAACCACCACTCCAAGTATCTCCTCCTCCGCCATGGCCTCCTCGAATCCTGCTTCCTCTCTCTCTTTCAGAAGCCTTGCCGCATAGCGCACCCTGCCTGCTTTTGAGGCCTTAGATGGCCGCGGCATCTACAACAAAACACATTAGTCATATTTTAGCATAACATAGTTTTAGAGAGCAACCATTCATTTGCCCCCCCAGAGATGCCACGAGTGTGTGTGTATCACACACACACACACACACACACACACACACACACACACACACACACACACACACACACACACAGTAGTTTTACAATAACAGCTCTAAACATGTGAAATGCCTAATTGTTTTGGCCCTATTCGTTTCAATGGGCCTGCATCCATGTCACCTGACTGACATGGTTGTTATCATTTACATGTTAAAGAGCAGACGCAGCTTTGGCTGCTGGGCACAAGAAATGCGGCCGCCATCTTGGACCGCTCATACTTTGCATACCATTGCAAACAAGGCTGGGGCAGAGGAATTATTTTCAGGAAGAGACACACTTTAGCATTGATAACTATCACTCTGACTTGTCATCATTGGTTGTGTCTGTGTTCCACAACATAAGGCTGCACCACATTGCCAAACAGTCCTCTTTCAGGTGTTTTAGCTCATCATACTAAAACTTCCATCTGTTTATATCTATCTAATGTATTCATATATTGAATTTGTATATAATTAAACATAGCCTAATCATACATTGTTTCTTTAATTTATTAAAATAGCTGACCTTGCCTCCCCTGTTTCTGCTTCTCTATTAAATATGTAGTGTGTGATTTGAAAAATACTCATCAGTCTACATTTATTTATCCTTTATTTTACCAGGGTAGTCACATTGAGGCACTGTTTTACAAATAGGCCCTGGTCGAGAAAGTCAGCACCTACCTAAAAGACACATAAAAACAGAAAAAACGCAATGTATGAATATAAACATAATAAACAAAACAGGAAACACATCCAGGCTACAAAAAACAACCTAGACACAATTTCACATTTGTAATGTAAAGTGTATACGACACATCATTTTAAATCAGAAAGGGGGATGAACATATCAAGTGTTAGTTTTTTCTGCGTTTCAAGTTGAAAGGGCATTATAACATAAGCCATCTTACCCAGTTCAGAGCAAGCAGTAGGCATATTAAAAAAGTATGCTATTGTTAGGCCTGAGGTTACAGCTATTGTTTGTTACAAATGACAACACTGACAAATATGATGGTCATAATCCATCAGCTGCTTTATCAATTAAATTTAACCAATTATCTTGTCTGCGTATTGATAGAGGCATCCAACCAAATACACTCTACAAGTTGCAGTCGTGTGCATCATAACCAGCTTTTGTTAGGAATGGTAATGCTGAATGATAAACAAGAGTTCACAAACACAATACAGACGTTGATGCATGCATATAAAGAGTGTCACCATAATCTACAACAGTCAAAAAGGTGGATGCAACAAGTTATTTTATAGTTTTTAAATAAAAACAAGCCTTATTTCTGAAATGGAAACCTCACTTGATTCTAAATAAAAAACGATGTGTAGCATGACAACTTCTCCATTTCTTGTCCCTGTGATATCATTTTATGTTAAAGGTTGGGTAGGTGATTTGCGAAACGCCAGCAGATTTTGAAAATACACAACTCAAATGGTCCTACCCCCTCTCCTTCAACGCTGACTCTGACTCCACCCATTCCAAGTACCTGGACGCGCAATCATGCACGAGCGCGAACAGAGATGCGCGAGAGCGAGCCAGGCTAGCGTAGGTTTTCGTTTAACAACATGGCACTACATTCAGCTGTAAGTTGCACCCAGTACCGCGGGAAGTAGGAGTGCTGGGGGTGCTGCAACACCCCCTGTCCGAGGCCCTGTCTTATCACAGAAAACGATCATTTCTAAAAACTCCGGCCAAAGTGGAGATTTCTGAAAACGCCGGTTATGTGTTGTCGTGTCAACGGGGAGAAACGGGATTTTAGGTTCTGAAGCGTCACATTATGCACCAGGAAATGCTTAACGTCATGTGAGCGCCCGCTGTACCGTATTGGTCCGAATATAAACACAAACCCCATTGTAAGACGACCTATATTTGGAAAAAAGATTTGAAGACCAGATCCGTTTTTTATGAATAAATAAATTGTATTCATTGAAATAATATACGAAAATAAAAAGGCATCGAATAAAACACTGCATTGCCACTAAACAGTAGTGCAAATAGGCCGTACTGATGTGTACACCAAAGACTATTCCTGACACTCCTCTGCCCCGCTGTGTTCGCTCTGGCTGTGGTCGCTCCGAACTGTTTCGGCCCGTGGCAAAGCGAGTCATCCTCGCTGCTGTCCAAGGCATTTTGAGACGCAGCATTTATTTAATGCTCATATGACCTAGTGCTGAAAAAAGGTTAGATGAAAAAGTGTGAGGGTAGCGGTGGTGCGCTAAACTTGTTCTGTGAGCAGCTGGATGTGAACGATCGATTTTCAACTGTCCGCGCATGCACTGGTGTAATTGAGCTGCGCTGCCATACATCTTTTTTTATCAATGTAACGAGTTGCGAGTCTAGTGCAGGCTGAGTTTTTTTTTTTTTTTTTCCCAGCACCCCCTGCTGAGAATACGTTCTCGCTGCAATGGTTGGACCAGATGTTATAAACATTAAACGGTCACATAAATCATTACTATTTTTAGAAAATGTATGTTTGTTTCATATAATTGTATTGGAAGTCCTGGTTTTCACTAGGGTTGCCGCGGTGTGGACATTTTCACACCGAATAATACACTCGTCTCCACACCGGTATTACCGAGTATAAACGGTATAAACTTTGAAACTAGGTCAACCGCCACACAAGCATCGGTTTTTAGACCCTTCTCGTCCTTCAGTTGCCGCCAACGTTCGAAAGCAGCGCCTAGGATTATTCTTGATTTCAGTTTTTCTCTTTCAGCGTTTTTATCTCTGAAAAAGAGTTTTCCTTCTCTTTGCTGGTGGTGGTGGGGATGGTGGCGTCTTGTCTGCCATGGAAATTGTCTTCTACTGCTAGGTCCAAATGTGGATTAACTAGTTCCAGTAGCTACCGCAGGATAACAACAAACAGGAGCTTGCTCTGGGTCACGAGTACTGCACGAAGGGGTCGCGCGCGGGGGAGGGGGAGTGCAGTACGACCGTTTGATTGACGTACTTACTGTCCAATGCAACTCGGTGGCAATGGAAATGATTGGCTGGAGTTTTTCGAGCCCTGCCCGTTCCACAGATGATTGACTTGTTTAATTTTCATGTCAGTACTTCTAACTCAGTGGCTGTAAGCGGGTTATGATAAGGATTTCAAGTAATTTTGCAAAAATGGCCAAAAAAGCAAATCACCTATACAACCTTTAACTTGTTTTATAAACACTTTAACCTCCGTTTCTTCCCTTACATTTATACTTTTACAACTTTATACCGTATGGACGCAATATAACACCGGAGTAGATTCGATAAGGTAAGGTAGGCCGACAGTTTACTAGCGTTTATATTGTCTTTAGGTTAGTGGTATATAATAATGAGGTTACTTTCGAGAATTCAACGTTAGTTCATGTTTCACTGCTTTTCTGACCCGTGTGGTACATTGAACACTGCGTTCAATATTCAAGTGATTCATTTGTCTTGATGCTACTCCGAATTAAAAGAAGGACGTGAGAGAAGTCCTTTGAATGTGCTGATATTCAATCACAAATTAAATATGTGTGCTTTGCGACTGAGATTAAGAGTTTTATAGATCCTCCTAGTAGCCTGTTGCTGGACTGTACCACTTTCACAGGGGGTTTGCTGTGGGTCTAGACTAAGTTAAGTTAAGTCTGTAGAATGTTGGTGTATTTTAGTGTCTCTCTGTTGTTCACATTTCTAGTCTAGGAACAGGCCAGGGCCTCTCATACTGATACAAGGTGTTATCCTTAACATTCTGCCATTGTTATGTCTCAACAAGGTTGAACCGACCTGGTCCTCCGGGACATAGCCAGGGCCAAATACCTTATCAAGGCTGAGAGTGCGTCTGTTCACGTGTTATTCATGTTTCCCCTTTTTGTATAATACTCGCCCCAACCCTTTGGTTTGAGGAGTAGAGGGTTTCGACAGCCGAGGAACAAGTCATCGACCACCGGGTCCACTATAGATTATTCAACCTAAGTCTGTATCTCGCTGTACATCCTGGAATAAACCATCTATTCAACCCTCTAATCCAACCTGTCAAGCTGCTTTGTTTTCGACTTCAAGAATTACTACTACGACTGAAAATACACAACGCAGAGTCTGTCCGAACAGTTTAGAAATAAGCTGAAATCTAACAGTCCTTTATTCACCCCTTTTTAGGGGGAAATTCTTTCTCTGCTTTTGACCCATCCGGGTAGCCGGTGAACACATGCACACACAGAGGTCTACACACAGAGGTCCACACACAGAGGTCCACACACATGGGGGCACACACATGGGGGCACACCGGAGCAGTGGGCTGCCGCAGTACAGCGCCCCTCCAGTTACCAGTCCAACTCCTTCACCAGTATGCCACGGATGCCCCATAACTAGATTCCTATGGTTTAAACCACAGCTTAAACACACATTATTGAAGGGACATTTTAATATCTATCTGCGATGCGCTACGATATGAAGTTATTGTTAGTGTGATGGTTTAGAGCAGGATAACGGCTGACTGATACAAAGTTATAACAGCTTATTGTTGGTTTGATGGTTTAGAGCAGGATAACAGCTGACTGATATAAAGTTAGAACAGCTTATTGTTAATGTGATGGTTTAGAGCAGGATAACAGCTGACTGACATAAAGTTAGAGGGTTTAGAGCAGGATAACAGCTGACTGATATAAAGTTATAACAGCTTATTGTTAGTGTGATGGTTTAGAGCAGGATAACAGCTGACTGACATAAAGTTAGAGGGTTTAGAGCAGGATAACAGCTGACTGATATAAAGTTATAACAGCTTATTGTTAGTGTGGTGGTTTAGAGCAGGATAACAGCTGACTAATATAAAGTTAGGACAGCTTATTGTTAGTGTGATGGTTTAGAGCAGGATAACAGCTGACTGATATGAAGTTACAACAACTTATTGTTGGTTTAATGGTTTAGAGCAGGATAACAGCTGACTGATTTAAAGTTATAACAGCTCATTGTTAGTGTGGTGGTTTAGAGCAGGATAACAGCTGACTGATATAAAGTTAGAGGGTTTAGAGCAGGATAACAGCTGACTGATGTAAAGTTATAACAGCTTATTGTTAGTGTGATGCTTTAGAGCAGGATAACAGCTGACTGATATAAAGTTATAACAGCTTATTGTCAGTGTGATGCTTTAGAGCAGGATAACAGCTGACTGATATAAAGTTAGAACAGCTTATTGTTAGTGTGGTGGTTTAGAGCAGGATAACAGCTGACTGATATAAAGTTATAACAGCTTATTGTAGTGTGATGGTTTAGAGCAGGATAACAGCTTACTGATATAAAGTTATAACAGCTTATTGTTAGTGTGATGGTTTAGAGCAGGATAAGAGCTGACTGATATAAAGTTAGAACAGCTTATTGTTAGTGTGGTGGTTTAGAGCAGGATAACAGCTGACTGATATAAAGTTATAACAGCTTATTGTTAATGTGATGGTTTAGAGCAGGATAACAGCTGACTGATATAAAGTTAGAACAGCTTATTGTTAGTGTGATGGTTTAGAGCAGGAAAACAGGTGACTGATACAAAGTTATAACAGCTTATTGTTAGTGTGGTGGTTTAGAGCAGGATAACAGCTGACTGATATAAAGTTATAACAGCTTATTGTAGTGTGATGGTTTAGAGCAGGATAACAGCTTACTGATATAAAGTTATAACAGCTTATTGTTAATGTGATGGTTTAGAGCAGGATAACAGCTGACTGATATAAAGTTATAACAGCTTATTGTCAGTGTGATGGTTTAGAGCAGGATAACAGCTGACTGATATAAAGTTATAACAGGTTATTATTAGTGTGGTGGTTTAGAGCAGGATAACAGCTGACTGATATAAAGTTATAACAGCTTATTGTTAGTGTGGTGGTTTAGAGCAGGATAACAGCTGACTGATATAAAGTTATAACAGTTTATTGTTAGTATGATGGTTTAGAGCAGGATAACAGCTGACTGATATAAAGTTAGGACAGCTTATTGTTAGTGTGGTGGTTTAGAGCAGGATAACAGCTGACTGATATAAAGTTATAACAGCTTATTGTTAATGTGATGGTTTAGAGCAGGATAACAGCTGACTGATATAAAGTTAGAACAGCTTATTGTTAGTGTGATGGTTTAGAGCAGGATAACAGCTGACTGATATAAAGTTAGGACAGCTTATTGTTAGTGTGATGGTTTGGAGCAGGATAACAGCTGACTAATATAAAGTTATAACAGCTTATTGTTAGTGTGGTGGTTTAGAGCAGGATAACAGCTGACTGATATAAAGTTATAACAGCTTATTGTTAATGTGATGGTTTAGAGCAGGATAACAGCTGACTGATATAAAGTTAGAACAGCTTATTGTTAGTGTGATGGTTTAGAGCAGGAAAACAGGTGACAAAGTTATAACAGCTTATTGTTAGTGTGGTGGTTTAGAGCAGGATAACAGCTGACTGATATAAAGTTATAACAGCTTATTGTAGTGTGATGGTTTAGAGCAGGATAACAGCTTACTGATATAAAGTTATAACAGCTTATTGTTAATGTGATGGTTTAGAGCAGGATAACAGCTGACTGATATAAAGTTATAACAGATTATTCTTAGTGTGATTGTAGCTGTAGCTGTTTATTTTTCTTTGCCATTGCTCAGGTGTGAGATAAGAAAACAAACTGGGCACATTGTCTGGGTTTAAAGGAATCTCACTCTTCTGACCAACAGTGGTAGCATGAGATAATGACACACTAGTGTTTGACACACAGACATTACCTCTACCAGAAATAAGTAAGTCAATATGCTACTGGTAGTGATGGGCAAATGAAGCTTTGGTGAAGCACTGAACCACTTAGTAACAGTGACAGTGACCTCTCCTGGTGAAGTGCCAAGGCTGCAACTAAATTAGCCTGGCTAGATAGTGGCCAGGAGGCTTTAAGACAGAGACATAAATCTAGTGCACGCACCAAATCTCACACACACACACGCACACTTAAACAAAGATTGTGATATCATTATTTTTTACAATTAAGATTAATGAATTTATGTATTGTGCTATTAGGGAGAGTGCTTGGGGGAAATAAGAATGTGCTGGGAAAATATGGCAGAAGTTGGGTGTGCTTGTGTAACCAGGGGGTATGTGGGACAGGGAATACTCAAAGATTTTGATTATGGACCATTATTTTTTCAACACTTTTTGGACTGAGCATGTTTCTTTTTTTGCTTGCAACTTCTCCACAACATCCACGAGAACACTTGTTCAGAAGGAACAGATGAGGCCGTTGTACGTAAACATTGTTGTGCCAGTATGAAGAGATGAGGGTACACATTTTGTGATTGATCTAGTACACCAGTGGCTCCTCGGATATTTCCAGCGGTGGATCGGTCATGTACCGCTGAACAGAAAAAAGTGTTTCCACATGTCAGAACGACCTCACTTCCTAGATGCTTCCATAATGATGATAAATCAATACGTAATGGCTGTCACAGTATGAGATAGGCTACTAGTGTAGTGCCGCGAACCACTCAGGCGATTCATTCAGAGAAAGAAGCAGTTGATTTGGGCTTTTTAAGTCGTAAAAATAGCTACCAAAGCGATTTAAAAAAATAAATAAAAAAATAATAATTATTAAAATATAATTATCGCCTTTTTATCGGCAACTTGAGACGATCGACGATGGAATCCATCTATCGTCGATAGTCGATAGAATCGACTATCGGCCCATCCCTAAGCAATAGCGATCTTTTTCACGAAATTGTACCCTCACAAACTATGTATTACATGAAAGCTGAGCCTCCACTTATTCCAACAGTCCAAACCATATCATTCTGTGACTAAAACTCGCAAATAACAACTTAAGAAGAAACGTCCCCTTTTCTTCAACCAAAAATGAAGTATTACCTTTGTGGTTTTTGTCCACAAAGTTGATTCTGGTCGAATAAAACCACCATAAACAGATAACCCAGTGTCTGGGCCAAATTTTGCAACTAAACATGGTATTTTCAATCAATGAATAAGAGAAGGTTTCTTAGGAAATAGGTAAATTGCCTTCAATCAGAAAACATATTCTTCAGCGCAATCTAGTGGCCATATGTTTATTTGCGAGTGTTTGGCTTGGTGCATTCGAATATAGTTGCCCTGAAATTTAAATAGGTGTCAAAATTGTAAGATATCTACTAGGGATGGGCCGACTATCGACGATCATCGATCGTCTCAAGTAGCCGATAAAAAGGCGATAATTATATTTTAATAATTAATTAAATTAATTATTAAAACCTATTTTTTCAACCTAAATACCCCCGCAAATTGTAATTGAAATTAACTGGCACCGGTGGATAACATACTATGTAGCGCTGACCTGCCGTATTCACTCACTGCTGCGAGAGGGGAGGGGTTCGAAACCTACCGGTCTGCTAGCACGGCGAAATTACATCACACCCCGCTGCACCATTTCCGGGTCACAGCTGTGGTACATGAGCTGTTTTCGAAATCGTTCCCTATTCACTCACTCACTATTCCCTATAGTGTTCATGATATAGGGCACTACATAGGGAACGAACAAACGAGAATTCGGACACTAAACTGAACATTTCTAAACGTCATTTGTGTCAGTTAATGTGCCGTGTATTTGTGTGACGCAGACAGATGCGCCCAGATTGTGTAAACAAACCGGGCACTCTAGAGGAAAGCTGGAGGTTGTATTGATGTTGAATGTTACATTTCCTTGAACAAGGTTTTTCTTATTAATTTTGAATGTTTCATTTTCTTGTTAAATCCCAAATAAATTGTTGATATTTCTAAACGAAAGCCGGAGACTCCATCATTAAATGTAATCATTTTCGCCGCTTGCGGTTATTGAGCTTCTTCTCCTCCGGAAAAACACGACTGCATTGCATTGTGGTATATGGGAGTAACACGTAGGGAACATCATATGTACACTCACATTTTGGGTATTTTAAGTGCACTATATAGGGCATGAAATTAACCAGTGAGAATTCGAACAACACTACAAAATAGCGAGCACCCTATATAGTGCACTATATCCGTGATAGGGAACGATTTCGAACACAGCTACGAGCTGTGTGTCATCAGCGTGTGTCATCATGACAGCGCCGCCGGCGCCGACGCATCGAAACTTAAATCAGCGGAGGCTCACGGCTCATGCTGGTCCAAGGGGAAGACCATCGTATTTGTTTTTAAGAAAAAAATAAAAACGCGATATATCTAATATCTACCTTTATTTGTGTCTCAGAGTAAGACATCGCTCCCAAATGATAACGACCAACTGATAATTATTTCAGGTGGAAATGTTATCTTCCACTTATGCTGTGTTCCATGGCTTTATTCACTTTAACCAAGTATCATCCCCATTGAATATTTCACTTGCACAACAATCTTTCTTTTGGCACAAAGATGACATTATCGCCCTTGCAGTTGTGGAGGTATACTCTATTTACTTTGGGTATGTTCTTTCCTGAAAAAAAATTAAAAAATACATATCTTTGCTACTACCTCTGACATTTAGTTAAGTACATTTGCATGAAATCATGCAGGTCTACATATAACTTGGCGATAGCTTTAATAGGTTGCAACGGTGGACTGAAATCACTTCATGGCACGACGTGAACGCTCGATAAATAAGTAAACAAAGGGAAGTTTTATTTTTTTTAAACACAACATGTGTGGAAGCTAACATTCAGCTTCAGTCTGAGCTAGGATGATTTTTCTGAGCCCCCCCAAAACCAGGCCGCGTGCCTGGCAAAAAGAGGCCTGTTCAAGATTATGATTATAATTTGGGCAAGTGAACATCACATTCGGGCAAGTTGAACCTGACCTGTACTTGCCCGATGGGCAAGTGCTTTTGAAACCTTAATGTCAACCCCCGTCTAATATCACGGCCAAAAGCTATGCGCGCCTCGGATGATATGAATCATAGAGATGTCGCTGGTACTTCCACAACAAGTAAAGACTGTTAGGGGAGTAGCACTGGTGCTAGCAAGCAAAAAAATTCAGTAGCGCAAAAATAATTTTGGTAGCCCACATGCTATAGTCAAAATATATATTTTATTCAGATATAACTATATGAACAGAATATGACGTATATACAAAAGTAACACAATATGAACAAATTTAACAACAGTAAAGTGACAATGAACATATTAAATAGTAAAGTGACTATGAGAGCCTTTTTTTTTTTTCAACATCAGCAGCCAGAAGTGATGAACACATTCAACAAAATTAAGTAATAATTGCAAATTTAACCAACACTTATTTATTAATCTCTGATGTCCTTTCCCCTGCCTCGAGGCAATATTTACAAAACATAGACTTCTTGGATTAGTCGTAGACCAGCCAATTGAACGTTTTTAACCACTGGGGGTTAAACCTGTACGTTTTCCCGTTGGCCGAGACGGAGTCATGGGTGGAGTCGGCTTCGTCCGAAGGTGCCGGTTCCGTGCTTGTGGTCGCCGAGTCATTCTCTTCCATACGTGGATTTTTTTCCAAGTTTCCATCTTTATTTGATGTAGGAGAACTTCAAAATACTGAGAAATACCTTTTCATTTTTCTGTTTTGCTTAAAAAGTGAATTTCCCGCGACCGTTACAAAGCCTCTTCCTCATAGGGCTGGTAACATTCCCCAGAAATTAAATTCGAATATTGGTCTTAAAAAATGGTCCGAATATCGAATATATTCGAATATTAATATTACTTTTTTTTATTTTTTTTCCCCGCGGAGAATAGGACTTGTTATTGTAACAGTACCCCATTATATCCAACAGAGGGCGTACACACTGCTAAATGTCAAGAAAAACGACCAGTGGTAGTCAAACGCTGATTTATTTTCTGTCTTCAGACAAAATCCAAGCGTCACGTTCAACATGTTACATTTAGTGCCACTTCAGTGCAATTAGTGCAAAACTGTACACTCTTACTTAGCCAGCTTTTAGAGTTGACTATGACTATGCCGACATAGTTGCCTACTAAATGAAATAATATTTTAGCCAATGTCATTTTTCACAAGTTAAATAAAATCAACCACAACTGAAAGAAACAAGCAGGAAACAAATTAACTCAAAACACGACTGGTGGACTAGGCCTACAGATTGTTCGCCAAAAATACCAGACGGTCTACTTGTTCAGCGGCGAGTGCTGAGCGTTTTTTATTGACAATGTTGCCGGCTGAGGAAAAGACACGCTCTGATCGTACAGATGTGCCGGGTACCGTGAGGTATTTTTTCGCCACCTGTGCGATGTGCGGGTACCTCGCACTGCCTGTAGTTTTCCACCACAGGAGAGGGTCTGCGTCGGGAGGCAGCTGTGGCTCTCTTTCGTAGATGACTAGCTCCCCATGCAGATCGTATTCAGCAGCTCTTGTCTGCTGCGGGTAGACTTGGGAAAATAGATCACCCATTGCAGAAAGGGAACTTTTTCGTCTTCACCAACTTTGTTCCATTCGGTCGGGTGAACAACTATCAAATGCATCCTCAAATTTGTGGTATTCGAGTGATATGCCAGTTCTGCATCGCATAACTTGCAAACAGCCTTGGATTTGTCGACAACTTTACCTCCAACTGACCAGAATCCAAAAAAGCGCCAAACAGTACTTCTTAAATTATCTGGCTTAACAATCACTTTGTCCGTGGTGGTGTTCTTGACTTCACCGGATTCCATTTCCCCGGTTTGTTTTTCGGGCTCGCTGGTTTGTGTTTCATACATTTTCATACATTTATCGGTGTCTACAGTGAGGTGGGGAGGTGGAGGTGGTGGAGCGCAGTCCATGCTACCTTGTTGTGACACGTGACTGCAGCTACACGCAGGCCAGTAAGCGACGCACCATGGGACACAACGGAGGAGAATTAATGCGCGCGCTGCCCTGAGCAATAATATATATTTTGTAAATTATTCGAATGTTCATTTTCACGTTCGAATATACATATTTTTCCCATATTCGAGGAATATCCGAAATTCGAATATTAATTTACCAGCCCTACTTCCTCAACGTGTGAATGTTCGGGAAATGTTGTTTTTTAGTAGTTGAGCGGAACTGGCGAGCCAATAATTCGAAATACATTTCCCTACATGCATCGCTCCAATCATGCTCCCACACACTCGCGCTTAGCAGTGCCATTGAAAGACGTACAGAAAGACGTATATTTTTTCGGCACGGGTCCTTCTCACCCTTTCGCACCGGTGCGAGCGGACTTGTATTTATCTTCGCACGTTATATATTTTTACAGGAAATGCGATCAAAACTGTTGCACTGTACAGCCCTGCAAACACGCGTATTTTACGCGTGGTTTGATGTTCAAAACTGTGTTTTTTACGTGCGCTCTTGAAAGGCTTAATTGCGGCGTAAAAAGCAGCGCTTTTTTGAGCATGACGGCGTAAAATACAGCGTTTTTCTACATTTAACCGCGTTTTTTACGGTGTAATGAAGTAGGTACGTGACTAAATCATGGCGTTTTCTGTCGGGGATGTCTTGCCATACCCCCACGCCGTATGTGCGTGTCTGTGATCACGTGTGTGCGCGCGCATGCGTGCGAGTGTGTGTGTGTGTTCGCCCCGTCCTGGGGTGTGCGTCACGCTTGGCTTGAAAACACCCAATTTACCGCAGCTCCTATCTTTCTATCAGGGACAGGGGCGGTTCCTGTGAGGTCTCGGAGGCTGTGATAGGCTATCACAAAGAGGGGCGTTACCTGTGAGGTCTTGAAGGCCTTGATTGGCTATCACAGAGAGGGGCGGTTCCTGTGAGGTCTTGTGGGCTGTGATTGGCTATCAGAGATAGGGGCTGTCCCTGTGAGGTCTTGGAGGCCTTGATTGGCTATCACAGAGAGGGGCGGTTCCTGTGAGGTCTCGTGGGCTGTGATTGGCTATCAAAGAGAGGGGCGCAACCAGTGAGGTCTCAGAGGTTGTGATTGGCTATCACAGAGAGGGGCGGCCCCTGTGAGGTCTCCTTGGCTGTGATTGGCTATCACAGAGAGCGGCGTCTCCTGTGAGGTCTCCTTGGCTGTGATTGGCTATCACAGCGAGGGGCGGTTCCTGTGAGGTCTCAGAGGTTGTAATTGGCTATCCGAGCGAGGGGTGGTTCCTGTGAGCCTGGGGCCGTTAGAGTTAGAATGATCGACATTCTAAAATAGATTTCAGTGTTGTCTCAACTAGGCTGGGCAATAATTCGATTATGATTATTAATCGCGATAAAACTCACGTCGATTACGACGATAAGCATTAGACATAAATGATCGATATTAAAAAAAAATAATAATCTAACAGCAGAAATAGACCTCTACAAACAAAGATTGTTGCCTCCCTGCCTAAGGAGTTTGATGTGATAGTCACTCACAGATCTTTTAGTTTTAAACACATTATTTTATGTAGCATAATATCTGGTTTTTCAATGTTTTCATTTTTCACTTACGTAAGCAATACGTAGTTACTATTTTATAGATTAAAGTTCAGTTCATGTGCCAGGGCCTTTGTTCATCCACTTTTTTACTTTTTATGTATTGGTTGCGCCTCTACAAGATTTAAGATGTTTTCTGAATTCCTGCCAAAGGAGTTTAATGTGGAAGAAGTCAGAGCTTTTATTTTTATTTACATTATTTCCAATAGGTTACAAGGCAAGCTACCTTATATTGTTCTGTTGGAAGCAGATGAAACACGTTTGTGAAGTTAAATGTTGATATTTAAATGTGATTAAATGTTCCCTTATCACAAATATGGTAATAAACCAAAAAGTATGGTTTAACTAATGAACACTCTAGTTTCTTCAGGCTTCAGCATTATCAAATCATATATCGTGATTAATATCGATAACGATCAATATCGAAAGAATAATCGTGATAATAATTTTTGGAATATCGCCCAGCCCTTAGTTCAAAAGGCCGATAAAGTGATGTGTATTCTTAATCTCTCTTTTGCTCTACTTTTTGACTCTTGAGCTGCTGGAGTGTGTGTGTGTGTGTGTGTGTGTGTGTGTGTGTGTGTGTGTGTGTGTGTGTGTGTGTGTGTGTGTGTGTGTGTGTGTGTGTGTGTGTGTGTGTGTGTGTGTGTGTGTGTTGCGAACGAATGTAATTTCAAAGTTACAAACAAACAAACTCAAAGCCGATGCATGCATCCAAAACTTTCTGTTCAAAACCAAATAAACAAATCGGTAGAAAACAATGTTGGCGTCTCCTGTGGCTGCCTTGCGCACCTGCATTATATTACTTAATATGACTTTGGCAGTAATGTTGCGCCATGATGCCTGCCTGCTTTAATTAATCTTATTTGAAATTATTTTTATTTTTTAAAAAGATATTTATCAATCACAGAACTCACAGCAGCCTCTTCGTGTAAGTCGAGTAATTTAATGCAAACCGTAAATCTTGCATATCAAGTAGGCTACCAAACACCGTTGCCATTCAACTCAGTGTCCGCTGACTTTCTGCTTAATGTGAAACTCATAACACGTCGTGCATGTATGCAAGCGCGTGCTGTTTCGTTTTTTTAAGTACCGGTTCGAGAACCGTTTAGGAGCAGAACCGTTTGAAAAGTACAGAGTAGGCACCAGTATCGGATAGAACCCAAACGATACCCAACCCTAGTTGTGACACTCATCTGTTTCAGCTGGGCAGGAGTCAGAGACCACTCACCCCATGCTAAACTGGTTTAGACACATGCACGCCTTATTTTATATAAATTAATAGAGGTTTACTTTGAGAGTGAATTATTACTTGAATTGAAATGCAAAGTGTCCAAAGTAACACGACGTGGAGGCACGTCTCCCTGTACGGAAACAAAGAACAACACTTTCTGATTTAATAGTCAGATTCAGAAAATGATGAGGTGAGTCCACCAGGTTTACTGTAGTCCTCATTATAAGGTGAGTCCACCACCAGGTTTACTGTAGTCCTCATTATAAGGTGAGTCCACCAGGTTTACTGTAGTCCTCATTATAAGGTGAGTCCACCAGGTTTACTGTAGTCCTCATTATAAGGTGAGTCCACCACCAGGTTTAGTGTAGTCCTCATTATAAGGTGAGCCCCCCCCGCGCAACCATTTTACTCACTTATTGTATCTTGTACGTACTGACACTTAATGTGCACACTATTTGTGTGTTGTGCTTCCTGGCAATTTAAAATAATACCAAGCATTGTGAAGCATCTTATCCTAGCTATCTCTGGTTGTATACGGGGATCGGGTTAACCTAGTGATGGTTAGTGCTAGGCACTTGGTTCTATGAACATCCTTAGTGTTCCCACAGAAATGTATCGTTGTTTCACTTTCTTCTTAAAATGCCCACAATGTTAATGTTATAATAATGTAATGTTTTTTAAACTTGATAAAACATGTTTTCTAGGAATGGCCTCTGCTCCTTTCTGGTCTGAGGAGGACTTCTCCTGTTCCATCTGTCTGGATGTGTTCAAGCGCCCAGTCTCCACACCATGTGGACACAACTTCTGCAGAGCCTGTATTACAACATTCTGGGATGAGCAAGTCCAGTCCAACTGTCCTTTTTGCAACGAGCTGTTCGACGCAAGACCTGTTTTACGGGTTAATACCTTCATATCAGGGATGGTTGATCAGTTTAGAAGTTCTGTACGCGTCAAAGAGCAGCCTTGCGTTGAACCCGGAGAAGTTCCTTGTGACGTCTGCACTGGGACCCAGCTGAAGGCAGTGAAGTCCTGCCTGGTGTGTTATACCTCTTATTGCCAGACCCACCTGGAGCCACATCAGAGAGTCTCCCGTCTGAAGACACATCAGCTGGTCGACCCTTTGGACAGTCTGGAAGACAGGATGTGTAAGAAACACCACCGACTCCTGGAGCTCTTCTGTCGGACTGACCAGGTGTGTGTGTGTGTGTTGTGCACAATGACAGACCACAAGTCACATCCTGTTGTACCTCTGAAGGAGGAATATGAAGTGAAGACGGCCCAGCTGGGGAAGATAGAGGCTGAAGTTCAGCAGATGATCAAGGAGAGACAACGAAAGATTAAAGACATCATAGACAGGGTGGACCACAGCAAAGCAGACGCAGACAGAGAGATAGCCGATGGTGTGCAGGTCCTCACTGCTCTGAGGCCTTCTGTTGAAAGGTTCAAGAGAAACTGAAATCCACAGAGAAAGAAGCTGAAGGCCTCATCAAAGAGCTGGAGCAGGAAATAAAAGATCTGACCAATAGAAGCTCAGAGGTGAAGCAGTTCACCCAAACTGAAGACCACCTCCACCTCCTCCAGACCTTCAGATCCCTGAAGGATCCTCCACCCACCAGGGACTGGACCACAGTGGAGGTCCGTCCTCCATCATATGTTGGGACCTTGAGGAGAGCCCTGGATCAGCTGGAGGAGACACTGAACATGGAGATGAAGAAGGTGCCTGACCTGAGATCAGCTCTACACAAGTGTAAGTGTCTGTTTGGTTTGATTTATGGCTGTCAAATGTACATTCAATATTAAAATATTCTTCAAATATAAAGAAATATTTTACATTCAAACTAAATTCAACATGTCAGATGTTTTCCCCTTAAGATATGAGTGCCACCGTGTAAAATAAGGTTGAGAAGATAACCTTACATTAAAAAATGTAATGCAAAGAAACCCATAGCATGCTTACACACTGACATCCATGTGGCCCGTCGGCCTCCTCGGGAACGGGACTCGGCTGCAGCGGTCCGTCCTGGGAGCGTATCCCGGTCCGGTCCTCGGTCCTACACTGGACCCACTGGTCCCCGGCGCCCTCTGGGGGAGAAGGGTGGTAGATCCCCTCACCACCGGTCCCCTGCGCATCAGGGCCGCTGTGTCGGGCCGGGTTACCACAATGTGTTCAAAACGTTGTTGTTGATACATTCATAGCATTGTTGTTAATACATTTATTAGGGGGAGGACTAGGGGAGAGGGGGAGGGGGAGGGAGGTGACCGGGCTGAGGGGGGAGGGGGGGGGCTGAGGGGGAGGACTAGGGGTGAGGGGGAGGGGGAGGGAGGTGACCGGGCTGAGGGGGGAGGAGTGTGGGGGTGGGGGGATGAAGGGGCTGAGGGGGAGGACTAGGTGTGAGGGGGGGTGAAGGGGCTGAGGGGGGGTGACCAGGTAGGGGCCGGTGAGGGGGAGGTGAAGGGGTGAGAGAGAGGGGGCTGAGGGGGAGGGGGCTGCGGGGGAGGACTAGGGGGGAGGGGGGGTGACGGGGCTGAGGGGGAGGGGGGGTGACGGGGCTGAGGGTGAGGACTAGGGGGGGGGGGGGGGACCGGGCTGAGGGGGGAGGAGTGGGGAGGGGAAGGGGGGGTGACGGGGGTGAGGGGGAGGGGCTGATGGGGAGGGGGGGGGGGGGATGAGAGGGGGGTTGGTGAGGGGGGGGGGGGCTGAAGAAGAAGAGAGAGCAATCACAAAAAGAAAGAGAATAAAAAGAAGAAGAGCAGCCTGGATCCAAGGAGAGATGTTTGTTGTTGATGTATTCATAATATTGTTGTTGATGTATTCATAACGTTATTGTTGAGGTGTGTGTATCTATGTATGTATATGTACACAGAGCGCAGGAGAACAGTACTAGTGATGATGAGGATGAGGATGAAGAGCGGTTCAGCAGCTCATCATGTCTGGTTCTCCCTCAGATGCCTGTGACCTCACACTGGACCCCAACACGGCCCACAGACACCTCTCTCTGTCTGAGGACAACAGGAAGGTGACGCGGGTTGGAGAGGACCAGTCGTATCCGGATCACCCAGACAGATTTGACTCCCAGTACCAGGTGTTGGGTAGAGAGGCTCTGACTGGCCGCTGTTACTGGGAGGTAGAGTGGGAAGGAGGGGTTCTTATAGGAGTGACATACAAAGGAATCACAAGGAGAGGACTGGGTGGTGACAGCAGGCTTGGAGGGAACAACAAGTCCTGGAGTCTTGATTGTGAGGATGGTGGTTACTCTGCCTGGGACAACGGTATAAAGACAGCCCTCCCTCTCCGCCCCGCTGGCTCCACCAGAGTAGGAGTGTATCTGGACCGGCCTGCTGGCTCTCTGTCCTTCTACAGAGTGTCCCCAGGTGGAGGAGGGTCCTCAGACACACTGACACACCTCCACACCTTCTGCTCCTCCTTCACCCAGGAGGACCTCCTCCCGGGGGTGTTGGTAGGGTGGGGGGGGTCCTCAGCCTCTCTGTGTCGG